>NC_056746.1:1304537519-1304655019 GCF_019279795.1 Protopterus annectens | reverse complement strand
CTCCAACAGAGCCAAAATTCTCTCTGGAGTAGATATCCCTGAAATGTTGTTCTCCCTTCATACAAGAAGGGGTGATGCACTGCTCCTTCAAGCTTTCATTAATTTCTTCATCCATTAGGTTGGTCCAATCTACCAGAAGATTCAAAAAAGCGGACATGGATAGGATGATAAGAAAGTTTCAAAGGACCCAAATTCAGCTGGGGGTTCTCCTAGCTCCGATTCTGTCAGATCCACGAGTTTCAGTCCTTCTCTTGCAGTAGTGACTCCTACACCAATCTAGCCCTGGCTTTGGGGTCCCTGGATCTGAGTTTCATCCAGGGGGTTGCCCTCATATGGATCTGAAGACTTGGTCATCTTCTACTCTGATGACTTCTGTGATTCATCTGGTTCCATATACCTTGGGTCCGAAAAGATCTCGGAGCCAAAACATTGGTGCCAGCTCTGGGGCTATGGAATCAACTCCAAAGGTTTCAAAGCCATCTCTTCCCCTAGGAGCTTTGGTGCTAGAATAGCTTAGCCTAAGCTTCAGCTTTGTAACCTGGCTGACTGGGGTTCTAAGACCAACCTGGAATGGATTACTCAGCTCCTCTAAGGGTAGTTCTGAGTTCCCCCTCAGCTTCAGCATTCAAGGCTGTAGAGAGAGAGAAAGGGAGAGAGAGAGAGAGCTCTTCTTTCCTGCTGAACAGGTTTCCCTTATGTGCTCAGCTCTGCCCATCCCTCACTGAAACCCTTGAGTCCTGATCTGGCTCTTCCTATCCCATTGGAAGATTGGTTCTGTCCAGCCCCAGGGCTCTCATCTATCTTCTGAGTCCTCAATGCAGCACCCCATTGTAGAGGCTGCTCAGAAGCATATGTGCAAGAGGAGGCACATGGACTCCCCATAGGAGACTCTCACTGAAGACACCAATTTTGATGAAGGGGAAGGGTCCCTCAGCTCATCCCTTGAGGATGTATCATTCGGGGAGATCCTTGAACTATTGAGGCAGAAAGGCAGTTGGTCCTCCAAAGCCTATTCCCAAGAGGAGTCTGTGTTCCTCGAGGCCTTTGTGTCTAGTCCAGATATGTCTTGGGTGGTCCTTCCAGTGGATGACATGGTCAACCTAATCTCAAAGCAGGCATGGAAAGAACTGTTCATGGCTAGACTGATATCACACAATCCAGACAAATTTCTTGTTTCCCCCAAGGATTATCATCACTGGATCCAGAGACCAGTAGTTGATTCTGTGGTAGTGGCAGCAACCACAAAAAAGGAGCTAGCCAAAGAGAGCTCCTGTGTCCATTCCCCCTAATAGGGAGTGTAGGGCTTTGGACAGGTTTGGGAAGTGAGTTTAAGCTTCAACAACCTTTGCTCTGAGGGTGCTGAACTGTATGGCACACTTGACAAGATTTCAGGGAGATTTAACTAAGGAGCTTTCCAAATCTCTTTCAGGGTCCATCTCTCCAAAGGCCAAGAAAATAGTAGACTCACAGCTGGCAAACCTTTCCAATGCCCTGATGTGCCTGATTTCCAGTGGTCAGGAAGGCACCTTAAGAACTGCAAATACAGGCATTCCAGTAAGGAGACTTGCTTGGATATGCTCGTGTACCTTTGCGGAGTACTTCAAGATACCAACTCTCTTCGGACCAAAAGTCAAGGACCCATTTTCTAGGAGTGAGAACTATAGAAATTCCCCATCTACCATTGGAATATTATTATATATTAAACCCGCGGTGGTGGTGCTGCGGTAGCATTGTCGCCTCACAGTAAGACGCTGTCCGGTTCGATTCTCAGCTAGAGCGTCTTCTGCGTGGAGACATGCGTGAATGGGTATAACTTCGTTGAAGGTTGTGTGTCAGGTTGTGGTAACTCGGCACGTAAAAATCAACTACCAATCATTAGCGGACCGGAGTTACACTGTGGCGACCCCTAACCGGGAAAAGCCGAAAGACGCAACATTAATATACTTATATATAGTAATATATATTATATATTATTCTCACCCTGACAGGTCACTTCCAGGCAAAGACAGGGACTATTTTACTAGGGCTTCAGCTTCTCCTCCAGCTTTTTGAAAAGAGGTGGACTCTAGAAGTATTGTAGAAGCAGAAATGTGGTCGTCTGTGCATACTTTTACAAAACATTACAAATTAGTCTCTTTTCTCAGGTCCAGAGCAGGCTTTCCTAGAACTATTCTCTGAGGTCTTCTGGACTCTGACTCTTTCTTTCTAAGCTCTGGTAATCTACCCATACAGCTTAGGCTGCTGCAGCAGTGATATAATGATGCACATAGCACAGTTGTATAAATTAATTTATCATAACAATAAATGTTATAATAGATCAATGTTGCAGAAGGAACACCCTCCTTCCACCAGCATTTTGTTTTTTTTTTTGTTGTTTGTTTGTTTTTTTTCTGCCAGGGTGTGGATATTTTTATTTACCTTTTTATCCTAGCATATACCTAAAAGATAGGGTTCTAGCCACGCTTTATCTGAGTCAAGAAACCTCTGAAGGTTTGGCACCCTAACCACTAACTTCATCTTTCTTCGAGTCCTTCAGTGGTTAAGATAAATGAAAGGTGCCCTGATGCTGTGGTTGCTGGCTTAGGCTACTGCACATCTATTTGTACATCTGCTGTTATGTAAGTTAACTTCCACAACTGTACTTTAGTCTGCAAAATGATAGGTGGAGCAGTGGTGCAATCACATTTTTAGGCAAAACAATTCTGTGTTACTGGTTAAGATGCATTTAATTTTGAACTACTGGTACCTTGCCTTCTGTGACAAGATTAGCTGGAGAAAAGTGTTCTTCATTGTAAACATTTTGTCATGTAAATACTAATTGCATAAGACTAAAAATGACAAATAACAATACTCCTACCATCGTAAAATAAAGAGCAAAATGTCCTTGAATGCAAGTAATTATGGTACAGGAGAAAGTCAAAAGTTGACTATTGCTCATGCCAACATACTATACTAGATGAGACTTATGTTGAATTGTAAAAGGTAATTTGAGCCCCAAACCTGTGCAATGGTTTTGTTGAAAACCACATTCGGTTAACCTAAAAAAACAAAGCATCTGATGTAATTTTCATTCATTCCTTAAATGATGGGTCTCAGATCTGACTCGGCCACTTCTACCAGATCCTCGGATCCAAACTGTTGATCTCCTCCCTTTACCTATAATGCCCCACCAGACTAACATACCTCAGATCTTCTTTTCTGCCATATAGCTAGAGATGTGGATCCTATCGTTCTTGAGCTATCAGTGCCTTTTCTAGGTTAAACTATGAGTTCTTTTGAAAAAAATGTTTTCCTTAGTAGCGTATTTCTAATTTTTCTGTCACCTTTGTCCCTTTTTCCCAGTAAATTTACTCTGCAAGTCTCCCTTTGCAGTTAGTACAAGGAACTTGGTATTTCTCTCTAGTACCATTGCTGGTAGTTTGCTGTCTTCTTCCTGTCCTTTTACTACCACTTTTATGGTATTTCTTGTCTACCATTATTGGTAGTTTTTTCTTATTCTCTTAAAAAAATACTACTAATTTTTATAGTTGATTTTTTTTCCATGGCGTTTTCTTTCCTTTCTTTATGTATGGCAAGATGGCTGATAAACCAAATGGCTTCAAGAAAAACTGACAAAGGGAAGCATGACTTGGCTGCCAAGGATGAAGACTCTAGAAAGAGATCTCTGGATCCTATAATGTCTTCAGTTTCTTCCTCAGAGCCAACTCCAAAAGCAACAAAAAAGTTGGATCCGACCACTTTGGATCTCTCTGCTCTGAAATCTAAATCGCCTGGGATGCAGTCACGTCTTACTTTACCAGATCTGATAACTTCCTTACTTCCTTCTCCCTTCTTGCAGGAATCTCCTCACAAGCACTCTAGACCTTCACCCACTACCTTTTTTCTCAGGTCTTCCAGGAGTTTGCCTGAGGCTGAAGTAGATAGGATTATGAGGAAATTCTTTAGTGCTCAGATCCAGTTGGGGGTAATCTCAGCTCTGACTCCCACTGGATCTGTCAGCCTACCTGTCACTAGTCCCCCTTTAGTTACTCCTTCTCTGATTTGACCTCTTGTTGTCTTGATGTCTGATCTGACATCTTGGGATGTCCTCGTTGAATCCAATGAAAATTCATTATTCAACTCCAGTCACTTCCCTGAGCCGTCTAACTCTGAGCCTTTTGGAGCCAGAGGGCTGTCAGAGCTGAAGAGTTGGTGCTGGATCCAGGAGACCATTGTCAACTCTGAAGTTATCAGAGCTATCCTTACCCCTTGGAGCATTGTCTCTAGACAGCTCAGGTCTGACTCCATCCACTGGTGGAGTGCTTACAGGATTTCGGGGGCTGTCTGTTCAGGAAATATTGGCTCTGTTATCATTGGCTTCTGTCTCCCATAAGTGTTCTGCCTTCGAGATTGTGCAGAGGACCTTCTCTTTACATAGAGAAAGGATATCCCTACCCCCTCAGATCAGAGCAGTCTGCTTTCTTCAGGTCTTTGCTCTGAGCCTTGTACTTCCATTCCTCTGGGACAGCCAGCCTGTTTGAGTCTCCAGCCAGTCCTTCAGGACTCCCCAAATACTTTGGATACCTTAACAGACCATCCCGCTGATGAGTTCCCTCAGAAAGAAATATGTAAAAGGAGACACATAGATTCCCCCAAGGAATATCTCATGGAGGACCCCAATTTCAATAAAGGAGAAGGGTCCCCCAGATCTCCACCTGAAGATGACTCATATGTAGACATTCTTGAGCTCTTAAAACAAAAAGGTGGCTGGTCTTCCAACACCCCTTCTCAAGAGGAGTTGGTGTTCCTGGAGGTTTTGGGTCTGGCCTAACAAAGTCTTGGGTGACCCCCTCCCCAGCTGATGAACTTATAAACCTTGTTTCTTGCCAGGAATGAAAGGAACTGGATACTGTAGAGCCCATCCCTAAGTGCTCAGGTAAATTTCTAGCCCCCAAGGACAGCACATAGTGGAGCAAGAGGGTCCCAGGTGATGCCATGGTCATGGCAGCAGCCATAAAAAAAAAAAAAAAAGAGTTTGCAGCTCAGAGCTTTTCTGTCTATCCCCCTAACAAGGAATCCAGGGCCTTGGACAGATTTCGTAAACGCATTTATGCTTCAGTGATCCTTGCTCTGTGGTCATTGAATTACTTTGCACATTTCACAAGATTTCAAAGAGATTTTACAAGAACTCTTCAAATAACTCTTTCTGGGTCCATGTCTATGGAGGACCAAAACAGAGTCTCCTTGCAACTAGCCATCCTTCAATCTATATATAACGTGATTATGGGGCTGATTTCCCATACAGTAGAAGGTACCTCACAGGCAGTAGTTTCAGGTATATCCATTAGGAGACATGCCTGGATGTGACTATGCGACTTTGTGCTGCCCTTCTAATCTTTATTCATCAGTGCTCCGTTTGATGCATCTTCCTTATTTGACCCTAAAGTAAAAGAGATGCTGTCCAGACATGAGCAAGAAGGAAAGCACTTGTCTGCCACAGGGCTACATTTTTCTACCCCTCAAATACCCTCTTCGCGGAAGTAGTGATGAGGCAGAATGTTGTGATTCCATAAATTTCAGGGTCCTTTCCAAGACCTTTCCAGTGGCAGAGAGGGGAACTCTAATGGAAGACAACACCACTGTGGCAGAGGTGGCCTGCAGAACCAGGGTTTCTGGGATTCCTTCTCGGACAAACCCTACCAGCACTACTGAAAGGCGGCTTGGCTGTTTCCCTCTGGAGGCAAGTGGGAGCATTTGTCTCTGCACCAAAGAATCTGGGTATCCATATTAAAAGATTCCTGGGTGCAGAGAATTATATCCAGAGGATGTAATGGGATCCTATCTCGCCTACATTCATAACTGATGGGTTCGGAGCCGATCCATCGGCTCCGACTCGGCCAACTAGTATACTAGAACAAAGTCTCTTATTGGCTGGGCTCCCTCTATCCCAGGATGCACCACACCTGCTTCCCCAGATCTCGTTTGCCGCTTTATCAAGCTAGATGTGGTCTCGACTTGGCTGGAGCTAAGTGTATTTTCTTCTTTTTTCTGGTCTTTTGACCTGGGGTTTCCTCATAAATTCAATCAACAGCTGTTTTAACAGCTATTCTTAAGTTTGTGTATTGTTTGAGTGTAATTGGCATTTTTGTATCTGTTGGTACTTTGGGCAAGGCCCGTTTAAGTTAGAGGGCCTTTGCCCTTCTTAGTGGAGTGAGCGTGTTGTCTTTTTTATTCCTTTTTCTTCTCCGGGTAAAGCCCGTTTAAGTTAGAGGGCTTTTGCCCATCGTTGTGTTCCCTTTGTTGTTGTTGTTCTTCTCCTTGTGAGGTAAATCTTGTGTTCAGAGGGCTCGCGCCTTATTCTCGCGCTTAAAGTTTTGGTGAAGTACTGTTTTTTGTGTGGCAGTTAGATTGTTCCACTATTCCATTAGTTTGTTGGTGAAAATGGCTAAAGAGCAGAAATCTGGTTTTAAAAAGTGCACTAAGTGCAATTATAAAATGTCTATCACGGATAGTCATGCCATTTCGTTATTGTTTAGGGCCAAAGCATTTGCAAGAGACATGTAGTGTGTGCCATGCCTTTTCCGCTAGGGTTCTTCAAGAACGTAAAAATAAATGAATCCTGAAGGGCCTTATTAAGCCCTCCTTTGAGGAAGCGTTGGCTTCATCTTCTGCTATTGCTTCTAAAAAGAAAAGGTCGTCGGCTCCGACCAGTCCGTCGGAGCCGACTACTAAGAAGCATAAGTCGACCTCTTCTTCCTCGGCTCCACTGACTTCGGAGCCGAGGATCGAAGGGTCTGCCTCGATGCCTCTGTCCTCGGCTCCATTAGTTTCGGAGCCGCAGGTTGGAGCATCGAGAGGTGAATCACCTCCCTCGGTTCCATTGGTCTCGAAACCGATGGAGGTGTGCAGCTCAGACTCTTCCCCCTCGGCTCCGAAAGCTCCTTAGGCGCCGATCCTTATTCATACTGTGTCAGATCCGGCGCCGATAGTGTTGGAGCCCTTTCGGAGCCGGTCCCCTACCTTGTTGGAGCCGAGAGAGAAGTCGTCTCGGCCCCTTTCTATTTCCTCTAGATCCTCCAAATTATCTGATTTGGATTTGGATAGAGTTATTCAGAGGCTTTTCCAGTCTCCGGTTTTCGCAAAAATGGTCTCGGCTCCAGCCCATTCGGCCCCAGAGCCAATCCCCCTCGAATTGATTCCTCCTCCAACTTCCTCGGAGCCGTTGGAGTCGGTGATGGTGGAGCAAGGCGGAGCCGTACAGTCGGAACCGAGACCCCTTCGGAGTTTATCGGTTCCGACCATTGTTCCTACCCTGTCCTCGGGTTCGGGGTTCAGTACCGGGACTTCCTCAGCCGGGGCCGAGGGGAACATCTTGGAGCTAGGTGCCTCGGTGCCTAGTCTTCCCCTCGGAGCATCGGCTGCGGGGATTCCTAGTGCCGTTGTCTCTCGGCCAGTGACCTACATGGAGTCTGGAGGTCCTGCCTTTGAGGCCATGAGGAGCGCGCTGGCCATGTCCTTGCCGGCTCAGCAGGTTTCCATCTCACCGTCCTTAGACCTAGAGACTGGTGCTTTTGGCATACTGCAGTCCCATGACAGCGGGGTCCCAGGGCCTGAGGATACCCCCGTGGGGGGGGTTCCCTTCTTCCGGGGGGTCCATCCGAAACCGCTTCGGATGAGCCTCCACGGAAGAAATTGTGCAAGAGGAAGCACATGGACTCCCAAGATGAGTCTATCACATCTGACACTGACCTCGATGATGCGGAGGGGTCCCCAAAATCATCTTCGGATGATATCTCTTTCTCGGATATCCTTGAGATTCTGAGACAGAGAGGAGATTGGCAGGCCAAAACCCCTTCTGCTGAGGAGTCAGTCTTCCTCAAGGCCTTCGGGGCCCAGCCCTCCGCCTCCTGGGTGTCTCCGCCCTTCAATGAGTTACTTGATTTAATTTCTCGAAGGGCTTGGGAGCACCCTGACTCTGTGGAACCGGTGCCTGCAAGACCCAACAAATTCCTTTTAGCCCCCCCTCAAAAGGAATTTTTAACGAAAGGAGTTCCTGTAGATGCGATGGTGGTGGCATCTGCCACACAGCAGGACGTGGCAGAGGCTTCAACGTCTATCCACCCTCCTAATAAGGATTCCAGGAGCATGGATAGGTGGAAGCGCCCTTTCTTCAGCGGCCTTTACCTTACGGTCGCTGAATTACCTGTGTCATTTTACTAGGCTCCAAAGGGACCTCCTTAAAGAGCTAGGTGAGTCCCTCACAGGTAATCTACCTGAGGTGTTAGCCCACACTGTTGGCCAGATGACTACCTTATCATCCATTGTGAACTCGTCCATGAGGCTCATCTCATATGTGGCCGAGGGCGAGTAGAGCAGGAACAGGCGTGGCCCTTAGGAGACACGCCTGGTTACGCTTGTGTTCCTTATGGAGGCCTTCAAGTCTTCCTTCGCGATGCCCCTTTGATGGGTCCTCTTTGTTTGGACCCAAGGTGAAGGACACACTGACTCGGTGCGAGCAGGAGGTCAAGACCTTGACTGCCGTTGGGGCTTTTCCACTCCTCTAGGCCTTACCCCAAGGCCCAGAGAGGAGGGAAAATGTGGTTCAGGAAAACTCAGAGGTCTTTCCCTACTCCACCCAGTGATCCCCCTCTAGAGGTGGGAATCGGAAGACGCCGTCCCAGAGGCGGCAGAGGCCCCGTAACTCTGGAGACCGCGATTCCTTTCGTGGTTCCTCCTACGCCACCGTCCTGAGTTGGTGCCCGACTGTGCAGCTCCGAGCCAGTCGGGGTCGTTGCAGAACACCCACAGGCTTGGGAAGCTATTACCAGCGACCAGTGGGTGCTCCGGATTATTACCGGAGGCTATCTCATTCCCTTCATCAAGCCCCCCCCCCTTCCCTTCAGGGAAATCCCGGACGTGCCACCCAGTCAGCGGGATCAAGCAGCAATAGAGGTTTCAAATCTGCTAGAAAAGGAGTCATCCAGCCTGTCCCCGATCAGATCGGAGCAGGAACTTACTCAAGACTATTTTTGGTGCCAAAAAAGACAGGGGACTTCAGGCCCATTTTGGACCTCAGTTCATTGAATCGCTTTGTGAAAAGTCCAAATTCGAATGGTCACTCTTCAGTCCATTCTCCCACTATTGGAGAAGGATGTCTGGATGTGCTCCATAGATCTCAAGGACGCTTACTATCACATTCTGATAAGTCAAGAGTCCAGGAGTCATTTACGCTTCCGCCTGGGAGACAGTCATTTCCAGTTTGAACACTGCCCTTTGGTCTCACCACAGCCCCCAGGGTGTTCACCAAGTGTCTGGCAGTGGTGACTGCTCACCTGAGAAGTCTAGGATTCCAAGTGTTTCCATATCTAGACGACTGGCTCCTTACTGCCACCTCCAAGCATCTACTAATTCAGTCGCTCATGGCCACAGTCAGCTTGGGCCGTTTCCTAGGAATCACTTTCAACTGGGAAAAATCTGTGCTACTGCCATCTCAGCGTATTACCTTTATAGGCGCAGAGTTAGACACAAGAAGGATGCGCGCCTTCTTACCGGCAGAAAGGATTCAGGTTTTGCAGAATCAAGTTCGATCCTGCCTCCCCCTATCAAGAGCTCCGGCCAATCTGATTCTGCAGGTATTGGGGTCGATGGCATCAACTATTCTCCTAGTCCCCTTAGCCAGACTGCACATGCGAGTGCTGCAATGGCTACTTTCGGTTCAATGGTCCTATCAGGAACTTCCCTTGAACCACTTGGTTATGATTACGGAAAGTTGCCGTCGAGATCTGCATTGGTGGCTCCTCCGATCCAATCTCGACCAAGGGCGACCTTTTATCCTTCATTCCCCCATTGCCACTGTGACCGCGGACGCCTCCCAGGTAGGGTGGGGGGGGTCATTATCTGGACAGGTCTGTCCAAGGCACATGGCAACCCCAGGAAGCGCATTTACACATCAATATCCTGGAAATGAGAGCGGTGCTACTGGTACTACAAGCTCTCCATCACGCTCTCCCGCAAGGTCTGATTGCTATCCTATCCGACAACATGTCGGTAGTTTGGTATATAAACAAGCAAGGCGGGACCAGGTCGTACCCACTGTGCAGAGAAGCCATGAGACTTTGGCACTGGGCGGTAGCTACCAACCGCTTCCTAATGGCAACGCACATCCCGGGGAAATCAATGTGATTGCGGACAGACTAAGCAGGACTATTCTGTTACCCCACAGTGGTCCCTCAACCAAAGAGTGGCTGCGAAAATCTTCACCAAATGGGGTCTCCTTGCTGCGATTTGTTTGCCAGCCCCCACAATGCAGTGCAGAGAGTTCTTCACTCTGACTCTCTCTCAGGGACAGATTCCCAGGGATGCTCTAACCCACATTTGGCCCCGGTCTCCTTATGCCTTCCTCCGGTTCCCTCCTGCGAGGGTGATACAGAAGGAATTTACCTGGAGAGCGACATGATTTTGATTGCCCGCACTGGCCTCGTCAGGTTTGGTTCCCATTCCTTCGAGGTATGCGGTGGAAGGTCCATGGTTTCTGGACCCGGTGCCAGACCTGTTGACTCATCAGTCAGGACAGTCTCACCCATCTCTCAGGTCCTTGAGGTTGGCTGCTTGGTTACTCCACTTCCATCCTTAGTCAGGGACAGTTCCCTCTCTCCGGAGGTTATCCACATTTTGTCCTCTTCTCACAAACCTTCCACTATCAAACTGTATTCCAGCAAATGGAAGAGGTTTGCCCTTTGGGCACAGCGACGAGGTATAGACCCTCTTACTGCCCCAGTACCGAGGTCTTAAATTTCCTGGCCTCTCTTTTTCAGTTGGGCTCTTCAGTTTCCACGATTAAGGTTCAGCTAGCGGCCATCTCTAATTTTCATGTTTCTTTTGAACCTTCATTAATGGCAAACAAGCTTTGCAAGTCTTTCCTTAAAGGAGCGTGGCTCCTTAGGCCCCCGATATCTCATCCTGTGCCCCCTTGGGACCTAAATATGGTCCTGGCTGCCTTAACTGCCCGCCCCTTTGAACCAGCAGCTACCTGTGATATGAAATTCCTGTCTTGGAAGACCGCTTTTTTAGTGGCCATAACTTCGGCCAAGCGGGTTTCAGAGCTCCAGGCTCTTTGTTCTAATTCTCCTTATTTGATTTTTCACAAAGATAGAGTGTCCCTTAAATTAAATCCCTCTTTTTTACCAAAGGTAGCATCTTCTTTCTGCATTCAACAGTCCCTAGAGCTCCCTGTATTTTTCCCAAATTCTCCAATAACGCAGAATATATCTTTCATCAGTTGGATGTCCATAGACAACTGCGTTTTTATTTGAACAGGACTACTGAGGCGGAAGTCAAATCAACTGTTTGTGTCCTTTGCAAAAAACAGGTTGGGTCAACCAGTGGCTAAAACCTCCATAGCCAAATGGATTAAAGATTGCATCTGTTTCATTTATTCACAGGCTGACAAAGAGCTTCCCTTTCCAGTCAGGGCTCATTCTACCAGGGCAATGGCTACTTCTGTAGCATTCCACTCCAAATTATCAATAGATGATATTTGTGCTGCGGCTACCTGGACTTCTCCGCACACTTTCATTTCTCATTACAAAATAGATGTGGCTTCTCGAGGCAGGGCTTCCTTTGGTTCCACAGTTCTCAGGAGTGTTTTCCAATGAGCCACCCGGGATTTAGGTGCTAGGGACGCTGTCCCATCAGTTATGAATGTAGGCGAGATAGGATCCCATTGCATCTTTTAGTTATGCACTTACCATAACTTCGGATGTATGGGATCCATCTCGCCTACATTCATTCGTACCCACCCTCCTTCCCCCCTTCCATTCGGATTTAGAGGAAATGTTGGTCCATTTGGAGATCTTCTCTTGAAGAACTTTAGTTGGTTGGAGTAACTGGTATTTTTCTGTGTTTGCATGTAAGTATGAAAGCGAACAAACAAGATCTGGGGAAGCAGGTGTGGTGCATCCTGGGATAGAGGGTAGCCCAGCCAATAAGAGACTTCGTTCTAGTATACTAGTTGGCCGAGTCGGAGCCGATGGATCGGCTCCGAACCCATCAGTTATGAATGTAGGCGAGATGGATCCCATACATCCAAAGTTATGGTAAGTACATAACTAAAAGTTATATCATACCATTTTCCCAAATTGTCCCTACAAGAATGAAGAGACTCCCAGATGTTCCACCCAATCAGAGGGAAGTAGCAGCCTTGGAAATAGAAAGGCTGCTACAAGAAAGAGTCACCCAGAAGGTCCCTTCAGACCAGAGAGGATCTGGGACCTATTCAAGATTCTTCTTAGTGCCATCTTAGCAAACTTAACCAGTTTGTGCAATATTCACGGTTCTGGATGGTCACAGTTCAGTCCATTCTGCCCCTTCTGTGAAAGGACAATTGGATGTGACTGACAGATCTTCAGGATGTTTTCTATCACATCAAAATGAACAAGCACTCCAGAAGATATCTACGCTTCTGGCTGGGAGCCAGTCATTACCAATTCAGAGCATTGCCCTTTGGTCTCAGCACAGCCCCCAGGGTGTTCGGCATATGCATGGCAGTGGTAGCAGTGTGATGCCGCAACACTGGCCTAGTAATCAAAGAGAGTCATTTGTCATCACTAGCGCCAGTGGGGGGACATACATTGGGAGGATGACAAGTTACACACAGTATTTCCAGATGCAGCTCTCTGTGTCAAGTACAATTTCCCTTAAGAACAGACAGAGACCACAGTCAGTCCGGGACTGGTTTCTCCAACTTTCTCCAGATCCCCGATAAGATTCCCCAGTAGCACAGCTATAGAGGTGAGAGCTCAGCTGGGTGGCCAAGCCAAGACTTCCAGTACCCTCTCTGTCTAACCAGTGCTTCATGTCCCTGCCCAGTAGCTGACACACACACTCTGAGATTTGATTTACACACACACACACACACACACACACACACACACACACACACACACACACACACACCTGGGAAAGGCGGGCACAGGTTTACTAGCTATGCCTCCTTCTGCCCAGACTATGAGGTGTTTTTTACTGCCACCAGCCATGCCCTTATCAGCTACTTTAAGGCGCTTAACAAAGGGTATCCAATCTTACTGTGTAATGATACTATTAATCCAAATGGTAGTTTGACCAAGAGCAAGGCTATTAAGAGTGGCCCACAGTGTCATCAAATAAATATGCAAGTACTATAGTTCAAAACAGTTACAAAGAAAAAAGCACCGGAGAAGGATCCAAATGATCCGGTACCAAGCACACTGGTTAACTGCCACACAGTACTGTTGATTAAAATGCTGTTCTAGTTGAAACAAATGCTTCAAATGAAAATGCAAACTTTCCACGGAATTCAGTGTAGAAGTTTTTATTCCAACGACCAACAAAGGACAAGAATTACCACGAGCGCTTTCGCCTGGTCATACCAGGCTTTCTCAAGTGTAACTCAAATACAAAGTGACAAGACTTTATACTAAAAGCACATTTCCTTAATTGAACTTCAATTAATGCATCACAGCTAATTGTCAAGTACTAAATTCATTGCTGGATAGAATTTTTTAACCCTGTAAACCTCATTGTGTAAAAAGTACATACTTTAAAAACACTTTTAACTGTTGTAAACATTTGTATAATAAACTATTCTAAAAAAAGTTATATTACTTAAAACTTTTGTTGAAAAAAACTTGCTATTCATATTGTTGATCTTTTGCAAGTGCCTAAGAAAGCTTAATGGTTGACTAAAGCTTGTAAAATAAAATAGTTGTCCACAAATTTAACATATAGTTGTTCTTAATGTAGTTAAATTTAAAAATGTACTGAATAGATCTGGACATATTAATGATTTGACCTCTACCCCTAACTCTTTATAACCAACCCTATTCATTTTTAAAAATTCATTATACGTGTTGATAACATCAAATACTGTTTAAAAACTTTTTTGAACAATAAAGTGCATGGCAAAAAATGAGTAAATGTAAAAATAGAAAATAGAAAGAAATAATTAAATATAAGTCTAAAACCAGTTATATGGCTTTATAATGTGTTCCTTTTCTTTTTTAACACCGGAGCCAAACTGGTAGCCTCATTTAAACCAGGATGTTTTGTTGCATTTAATTGCAACTGCCAAATAAGTTCCCTGATAGCTAAAAGGGTTTCCCAGTCCCCCCCCTTTGATCTTGTTGTATTTTGTCAATAACAAAGAACCTTATGGCCATTTGTGGGCAAGTTAGCGAGTGCCTAAAAAAGGCATTTGTTTCTTTGCCTTTGACAATGTCATATTGGTGTTCATATATTCTGCGTTTAAAAGCCCTGTCAGTTTTGCCGACATAAAATGCCTGACAAGCCTGGCATAGACCAATGTAAACCACACCTGTGGTGTTGCATGTAAAATGCCCCTTGGCGTATAGGGTTGTATTTCTTGCCTTAATACGCACTTGCGCCCCTTGCAAAATATATTGACATTGCTTACATTTTCCACATGGAAATGTTCCTGACTGCACAATTGCCCTGTTACTCTTGGAATTTAACTCAGTTGTTAGATTCCTTTCAAATAACCCTTTAAGGTTAATGTTGGCTTTTTTAACAAATCCTATTTTTGTAGGCACAAGTCCTGAAATTTCCTCCTGCATAGTCACCATTGGCCAAAGGTTCCTTATAGTGGCTTCTATTATTGATGCATCTTCAGTGAACGTGTATGCAAAACTTTTTGTAAAATTAGTAAATCCAACTGTTTCCTTTTTGCAAATTTCAACTCTTGTACATAATAATGGGGGATATTCACGGTCTCTTTTTTGTATTATTTCCTCTTCAATGGATTGAAATAGCTGTTCGGGGTACCCTCTATCTAAGAATAGTTTTTTTAAAAAATCAATTTCCTGTGAAAACGCCAAATTAGTGCTACACATTCTTGATGCCCTTATGAGTTGCCCCTTGATGATGCCCATTTTTTGTTTTAAAGGGTGCCCACTCTCAAAATGCAGGAAACTGTTAGAATAAGTGGGCTTACGGAAAATACTGGATATTAATCCAGTTCCTTCCAAGTTCTTGCATAGTTTGATGTCCAAATAATGCAATTCTGTGTTGCTAATGTCAAATGTAAATGAGAGGAAATCAGTAGAGCTGTTTAAATACTGCATGAATTCCTTAAACTGGTTTTCAGAACCTTCCCAAAAAATACAAATATCGTCCAAAAACCTCCTGTAGTGCTTAATGTATTTCTTCCAACTTGTTGAATGTATATATTCAACCTCCCATTTGTGTAATACTATATTGGCATAAGCAGTAGCACAAGGTGCACCCATTGCCACCCCGCTCTTTTGTTTAAAAAATTCACGTTGCTGAGCAAAAAATTGTTGTTTAGCACAATGTCCATAAATTCAATGATCAAGCTGATGATACTACTACTTAAGTTAGTTTCAGTAGCTATCATCTGCGAAAACCATTCCATGCCCTGATGGTGGGGAATACTCGGGAAAAGTTCAACAATGTCCACCGTTACCATCAAATAATTAGAATTATCCAAGTCGGAGGGTATGTTGCTTAAAAATTCCCATGAATCCCTACAGACATATGGTAAAGAAGATGTATATTCCTTCAGGTGTTGATCAATGAATATACTTAATGGTTCTGTTGTGCTACCTGCTCCAGCAACTATAGGCCTGAATTTGAGTGGGTCCAGGCCTTTGTGCACCTTGGGTATTCCAAACAAGGAGGGGGTTCTAGGTTTAGGTACTAATAAGTAGTTGTATACACACACACACACACACCTGGGAAAGGCGGGCACAGGTTTACTAGCTATGCCTCCTTCTGCCCAGACTATGAGGTGTTTTTTACTGCCACCAGCCATGCCCTTATCAGCTACTTTAAGGCGCTTAACAAAGGGTATCCAATCTTACTGTGTAATGATACTATTAATCCAAATGGGTTTAAAAAAATTTTGGAACCAAAAAAAAAGCAAGGCTTTAAAAATTAAGAAAGTTTTTGGCCCACAAAAAATGTTTTTTCCCATCAAATAAATTTTTTTGCCCCAAAGTTTTTCTTTTTTTAAAATTTTAAAAACAGTTGAGAACTGGTATTTTTTCTGTGTTTGCATGTAAGTATGAAAGGAACAAACAAGATCTGGGGAAGCAGGTGTGGTGCATCCTGGGATAGAGGGTAGCCCAGCCAATAAGAGACTTCGTTCTAGTATACTAGTTGAGTCGAGTCGGAGCCGATGGATCGGCTCCGAACCCATCAGTTATGAATGTAGGCTAGATGGATCCCATACATCCGGGTTATGGTAAGTACATAACTAAAAGTTATATCATACCATTTTCCCAAATTGTCCCTACAAGAACTTAAGAGACTCCCAGATGTTCCACCCAATCAGAGGGAAGTAGCAGCCTTGGAAATAGAAAGGCTGCTACAAGAAAAGAGTCACCCAGAAGGTCCCTTCAGACCAGAGCGGATCTGGGACCTATTCAAGATTCTTCTTAGTGCCATCTTAGCAAACTTAACCAGTTTGTGCAATATTCACGGTTCTGGATGGTCACAGTTCAGTCCATTCTGCCCCTTCTGTGAAAGGACAATTGGATGTGACTGACAGATCTTCAGGATGTTTTCTATCACATCAAAATGAACAAGCACTCCAGAAGATATCTACGCTTCTGGCTGGGAGCCAGTCATTACCAATTCAGAGCATTGCCCTTTGGTCTCAGCACAGCCCCCAGGGTGTTCGCCATATGCATGGCAGTGGTAGCAGTGTGATGCCGCAACACTGGCCTAGTAATCAAAGAGAGTCATTTGTCATCACTAGCGCCAGTGGGGGGACATACATTGGGAGGATGACAAGTTACACACACAGTATTTCCAGATGCAGCTCTCTGTGTCAAGTACAATTTCCCTTAAGAACACACAGAGACCACAGTCAGTCCGGGACTGGTTTCTCCAACTTTCTCCAGATCCCCGATAAGATTCCCCAGTAGCACAGCTATAGAGGTGAGAGCTCAGCTGGGTGGCCAAGCCAAGACTTCCAGTACCCTCTCTGTCCAACCAGTGCTTCATGTCCCTGCCCAGTAGCTGACACACACACTCTGAGATTTGATTTACACACACACACACACACACACACACACACACACACACACACACACACACCTGGGAAAGGCGGGCACAGGTTTACTAGCTATGCCTCCTTCTGCCCAGACTATGAGGTGTTTTTTACTGCCACCAGCCATGCCCTTATCAGCTACTTTAAGGCGCTTAACAAAGGGTATCCAATCTTACTGTGTAATGATACTATTAATCCAAATGGTAGTTTGACCAAGAGCAAGGCTATTAAGAGTGGCCCACAGTGTCATCAAATAAATATGCAAGTACTATAGTTCAAAACAGTTCTTTAACAAGACTCTGCAGTCCGTAAGGGTAGAAACTGATTTATTGAACAAAAAGAATAAAACGTTGCATCAAAGATTAAGTGCTTTTATTTCCTAAGCCAGAAACTTTATCAGAATAAATGCTGTTACTCTACAAAGTCTTTTCTACATCCTGTTGTTGGTTAATTAGATAAATTTAATACAATTAAGGTTCACTTAAAGTTTCAATTCAAATCATTTGAATAAGAATGAATTTAAAGGAATAGTTGATGGAACAGATGTGGTTAAAAGGCATATACATACAAAATAACTTACCAATCTATACAAGTGAAATGACTTACAAATTGGATATGTAAATATGTAAAAATGCAAAAGAATCATCACTAGTAACATTTTGATTAAAATCATGTAAATATACGTATGTAAATAATATATAAATAAGTAAATAAATATATATATTGAGAGTGTATGTATTGGTATAAAGTATTTACATATATTAATATAAAATATTTACAAATATATATATATATATATATATATATATATATATATATATATATATATATAATATTTGTAAAAATACTTTGTCAACACTTTTTGAACATTGTTAAAAACAATTTTGAAAGACAGTTTCCAAAAGACAGTTTTCAAAAAACAGTTTTCAAAAAACATTTATAAAAACTTCTATTAAATTGTGTGTTAAGTTATGTATTAAAACCAATTAATAGTAAGTGAATAAATAGTGTTTAGGTGGTGAAAGTGCAGAGAAATAGTAATAATAGTACAGGAATAGTGATAATGATAATAAAATAAATAAATAATTAAGTTAGTTCGTGGATTCTATTTGTTTTTGTTTTTGTGTTTATTATTATTCTTGTTTTTATTTTGTGTTTTTGCCCTGTTGGCCCTTGATTTTAGGGCTGGTAGGAGTGACACATGGTCATTCATCCCTGGAGGTGTATTGGAATCCAGGCGTAATTGCCAAATTAGTTCTCTGTAACTAAGTTGGTTTTCCCAGTCCCCCCTCCTCTACTATTCCTTGGTAACATTTTCAATATCCAAAACTTGAAATTATCTCCTGTACAGGTTAGTATATGTCTATATAAAGCATTTGTTTCCTTTTTCCTATTAACGTCATACATATGCTCATATATTCTTTGTTGTAGATGTCTCTCTGTCTTACCCACATAATATCCCCAGCATGAAGTGCAGTAGGCCAAATATACTACCCCACTAGTATAGCAAGCAAAGTATTGTTTACCCTTGAAGGTTGTAGGGATAGAAGGTAGTGTTAATTCCTCCATGTTTGCAATAAATGTACATTGAGAACATCTCCCACAATGAAAAGTACCCTTTTTCTTTTTATCATTGTCCTGCTTGTTCCTTTCAAACAAAGTTTTGAGGTTAGGACCCCTCCTAAAACTGTAGCTTATTTGTCTATTAAATATTTCTAACCTGTTGGGCATAGTCTTAAAAATATCCCATGTCTTATTTATAAGTTTTCTTATTGAGTTGGTATTAACGTTATATGTCATGACAAAGAAGGGAGTATTTTGGTATGTATTCATGTTGGAGGTATTATGCCCAGTAGTGTCCAAAGTGTTGTCTAAAGGGTTCTTGTCTGTGTTAACCTCCATATTTAACAGAGGTACATATCTTTTCCCCCATCCCCTTGTCACCTCTTCCTTTAAGGGAATAATAACAGAATCTGGGTAGCCTCTCTCCAAAAATAGTTTATGCACATAATCCATTTCATTGATAAAATTTAAATAATTTGAAGTCATTCTGGCCACCCTAACCATTTGTCCTTTAATAATATTTTTCTTTTGTATTGGGGCATGGTTGCTAGAGTAATGGAGGTAAGAATTAGAAAAACACGCCTTTCTAAATATTTTTGATACATATTTCCTATCAGCGTAATCTTTTGAAATGGTTACATCCAAAAAATGTATCTCTTCCATGTTATATTCATGAGTAAACTGGAAGAAATGAAGTTGAATTATTAAAGTATTCAACAAGAAAGTACTAGTGGTACTATGTGGCAAGGTAGGTATCCCATAGTGTACCAGTACAATCCCCAGATTTCGTTTGTCGTGTCTATGAGTTCAGATGTGCTTTTTGCTTGGCCTTGGCTAAGTTTAAAACTTTCTCTATTTTTATTACATTACTGTTTACCTATTGCAATTTATCTTGTCCCAGATAAAGTTTAGTAGTGTTAGGACTAGTTTCAGTCCTGTTGAAGTGTTTTGTGACTTTAAAATTAGTTAGTTGTTGAGAACTGGTTGGCCGTTGGCCCTTGCTGTTCTCCAGTTTGGTATCCTGTGTGCTAGTTTCTAATTAACATTGAGCGTTTGCACTTATTTTGCTATTATATTGTGTGCAGTGTTTTCTTGTTTATTACAGAGTTTTTTTCTCTGTGACTCCATACCTGGACAACCTTTTGAGCCATAGTTTTCTAATCTAGAAAGTTAGAAATTTAGATATTTAGAAATTTAGCTTGTGTGCAGTGTCGTTTGATATTTTCTGACCTTCTTGCTACGACTTAGTCTTTCTACCTAGGTCTGTCTAAGTTAGAGGACCTAGTTCTCTGCTTAATCTCTCTTTTCCCCAGGGCTAGGCCCGTTTAAGTTAAAGAACCTAGTCCTCTCTTTTTCTTCCTTGAATGTGCAAGTGTGGTTAGGACTAGGCCCGTTTAAATTAGAGGACCTAGTCCTCGTTGTGCTTGTGTGTTCCTGCTTAACTAGTTATTATGTCTAAAGAGTCTAAAGACCACAAACCTTCGGGTTTCAAAAATGTGTAAAGTGCTCCCAGAAGATGTCAATTATGGATGGCCATAGTAATTGTGTTTATTGTCTCGGAGCCATTCATTTGCAGGAAACTTGTTTATTTTGCCATTCCTTCAGCTCCAGAGCTCTCCAGGAGCGGAAGAACAAGTTCATTTTGAAAGGTCTCCTCAAGCCTTCCTTCACAGAAAGCTTAGTTCCTCTTTCTTTTCAAAATCACATTCTTTGAAAAAAGAGAAGGTTAAGGCGGCCAAGAGGCATTCTCCGGCACCATCTAGTCTATCAGAATCTCCTCAAATACTTTCTAAACCAGATAAGACTTCTACCTCCTCGGCCCCACTGTCATCGGAGCTGATCGAGGTTGTTGATATTGGCACTTCAGTTTCAGCCCCAAGCATCTCGAAGCAGACTACTGAGAAACTACATTGGAGCCGGTCCAGAGATTCCTTGACGGTCTCCCCAACCTTAAGATCTCCAATTCTGCAGAGATCCAGATCGCCCACACTGTCATCCAGATCCTTCAGGAGCCTGTCAGAAGAAGATGTGGAGAGAGTAGTGCTTAGACACCTGATGTCATCTGCCATGCCAAAAATATTGTTGGCTCCGACCCAGTCGGTTCTGGAGCCACCTGAGTCCACCCCCCCTGTAGTGGTTCCCCCTCCGAGCTGTACCGGGCATTCGGAGCCAGAGTGTTTGGTAACACTTGTTGTTGAACCCTCGGTTCCAGCTCCCCTCGAGGTGGTCTCGGAGCCAATTTCTGCTCCGGCACCTTCGGTGCCTTCTGTGGTGTTTAGGAGCAGAAGCTCACCAGTCTGCCCCAACAGGGACACTTGGACCTGAACCTCCTTGGTTCCGAGTCTCCCTCTCTGTGCATTGGCTAGGGTGAGCTCGGACCCTACATCCATCTCGGAGCCGATAGCTCTGGAGCCGATGACTTCCTCCATTTCCTCGGAACCGAAGCGGTCTTTGGAGCTGGAGAGATCTGTTTTTGAGATGATGAGGAGTGTGCTGTCTCGCTCATCAGCTCCACACAAGGGTACCGACACTCTTCCCCCTTGGGCACTGACCTCCGTCTCAGCACCTATTCTCTCTCTCGACAGCAGAGACCTGCAGCCTCAGGATCCCCCGGTTGGTGGCCCCCAGTCTTCTGAGACCTCCCGAGAATATCCTTCTGAGGAGCCCCCTCGGAAGAGGACATGCAAGAGGAAGTATGTAGACTCCCAGGATGAGTCCATTACCTCCGACACTGACCTCGAGGAGTCAGAAGTGTCCCCCAAGCCGTCCTCTGATGATGTCTCCTATGTAGACATCTTAGAGATCCTTAAGCAGAGAGGCGTCTGGCCCACTGTTACCCCTTCCGATGAGGAGTCAGTGTACCTGAAGGCTTTCGGGTCTCAACCTTAAGCCTCTTGGGTGTCTCCACCTTTTTATGAACTTTTAGATCTTGTTAGTTGGAAGGTGTGGGAGACTCCTGATGCCATGGAGCCAGTTCCCAGGAGACCCAATAAATTTCTGTCTGCCCTCAAAGAGAAATAATTCTTGTCCAAGGGTGTGCCTGTAGATGTCATGGTGGTGGCGGCAGCCACTAAGATGGAGCTAGCGGAGACTTCTTCATCTGTCCATCTGCCAAATAATGAGTCTCGAACGATGGACAGATACGGGAAGTGTATCTTTTCTTCAGCAGCATTCACACTCAGATCACTGAACTATCTAACACATTTTACGAGGCTTCAAAGAGATCTCCTTAAGGAGTTGGGAGATACTCTGCAAGGTACATCTACTGAAGGAGTCCCTGAGAAGGTGTCTGCTTAGTTGTCCACCTTAAATTCCATCGTTAATTCCTCCATGAGGCTGATTTCTTATGCAGCCGATGGAGCGAGCAGGGCAGTGGGTTCAGGAGTTTCCCTTAGGAGACACTCCTGGATGCGCTTATGTAATTTTGCGGAGCAGTTCAAGTCTACCTTTACCAACAACCCCTCTGACGGTTCTTCATTATTTGGACCTAAGGTAAAAGATACACTCACCAGGTGCGAGCAAGAAGGGAAAACGCTCTCTACCATGGGAATACATTTTACCGTCCCCTCTAGACCATATCCTAAGGGTCAGAGAGGTGGTAAGATGTGGTTCAAGAAGTCCCAGAGATTTTTCCCGGATGCACAAGGTGACTCCTCCTTCAGAGGCAGTGGAGGAGGAGCAAATGGTAGACATCGCCTTAGAGGCAGGGGTGGCCCGCAAAACCAGGGAGGCCGTGATTCATTTCGAGGCCATTCCTAACAGCGCTCCTGATGTGGGGCCCAGCTGTGCTTTTCTGGAGCCAGTCGGGGGTCGCATATCTTTGTATCCAGAAGCCTGGCTAAACATCACCCAAGACAAATGGGTACAAAGAATAATCAACAGAGGTTACTCCATACCCTTTTCTCTTCCACCCCACGCTCCCAAGAAGATCCCAGATGTTCCACCCAATCACAGGGATCAAGCAACTGTAGAAGTGAAAAAGTTGCTCGCAAACAGTCATCCAAACCGTCCTCACAGACCAGATAGTATCTGGAACTTACTTCAGATTCTTTTTAGTCCAAAATGTACAGGGGACTGAAGGCCCATCTTGGACCTCAGCAAACTAAATGAATCCATAAAGAAGGCCAAGTTCCGGATGGTGACACTGCAGTCTCTACTCCCTCTCTTAGGGAAAGACAACTGGATGTGCTCCATAGACATCCAAGATGTGTGCTACCATATAAAAATGGACAGAGCATTGAGGAGTCATCTACGCTTCCAGCTGGGAGCCAGTCATTACCAATTTCTTGCTCTGCCCTTTGGTCTCACCACAACCCCCAGGGTGTTCACCAAATGTATGGCAGTAGTGACACCTCACTTGAGACGTCTAGGATTCCAAGTGTTTCTGTACCTGGACGACTGGCTCCTGACTGCCTCCACCAGGCATCTCCTCCTACAAACCAGAGATTCCACTATCCAGCTTTGTTCCCAGTTGGGGATTACAATAAATTGGGAAAAGTCTGCCTTATTGCCATCTCAATTTGTGACTTTTGTAGGCACAGAAATAGACAGAGTCGCCATGTTAGCTCATCTTCCCGCAGAAAGAGCGCAGAACCTCAGACAGCAAATCCTCTGTCTACTCCCTCTACAGAAAGTCAAGGCAAAGACAGTGCTGAAACTCTTACGGACCATGGCCTCCACCATTATGTTAGTCCCTCTCGCCAGATTACACGTGCAAATTCTTCAATGGCTTCTATCGTCCCAGTGGTCTTTTCAGCAACTGCCTCTATCTTACCACATCTTCATAACAGAGTCTTGCAAGAAGGATCTTCGTTGTTGGATTCAACCCGACCACTCACAGCGGGCACCCCATTCCTCACCAACCCGTTGCTACTGTGACTATGGATGCCACCCAGATAGGGTGGGGAGGGCATTATCTAGGCAGGACCGTCCAAGGCACATGGCAAGATCACGAGGCTCACCTGCATATCAGTGTCCTAGAGATGAGGGCTGTACTTCTAGCGTTGCAAGCACTTCACAACTCTCCCTCTAGGTACGATACCAATCCAATCAGACAACATGTCACTGGTATGGTATATCAACAAACAAGGTGGAACCAGATCTTACCCCCTTTACTGAGAGGCGATTCATGTTTGGAAGTGGGCGATATCTTCCCAGTGCTTCCTGGTGTCAATGCACATCCCAGGGACAACCAATGTGATAGCCGACAAACTCAGCCGGGCCATCTTAATGCCTCATGAGTGGTCTCTGAATCAGGAAGTAGCGGAACAGATCTTCCACAAATGGGGACAGCCTTGCTGTGATCTCTTCGCCAGTCCGATCAACTACAAATGCAGCTGCTACTTTCCCCTTATCCCTCCTCCGGGGGAGTCACCGAGAGACGCACTTGTTCACAATTGGCCCCTGGGACTCTTTATGCTTTCCCTCCCTTTCCTCTCATATCCAAGGTGATTCAGAAAGTGAAGCTGTTAGCAAGCAAAATGATTCTCATCACTCCTTACTGGCCTCTTCAGATTTGGTTCCCCTTTCTCGGGCCTCACCTACTAGATGATCCATGGACTCTGGGCCCAGTGCCAGACCTCTTGACACACATGTCAGGCTCCCTGCACCCCAGCCTCCATACCCTCAACTTGACAGCATGGCTGCTCCAATTCCATCCCTAGTTAGGCTTCTTGACTTTTCATCTGCTGTAACCCCACATCCTCACGTTTTCACACAAACCCTCCAGCAGAAGGTTATACTCTAGCAAATGGAGAAGGTTTTCTATCTGGGCTGAAGAAAGGAATGTAGATCCTTACACTGCATCCATCCCAATGGTTCTAGAATTTTTGTCTGAACTTTTCCATCAGGGTTCTGTTGCTGCCACAATTAGGATCCTATTGGCAGCGATATCTAATTTTCATTTGGGTCTACATGAGTCTAACCTGATGTCACACAGAATGTGTAAAACCTTCCTCAAAGGTGCTACTTTGCTAAGACCCCCCCTTTCAGGAACCGGTAGCTTCCTTGGATCTGAACTTTGTCTTGTCCAAGCTAACTTCACCGCCCTTTGAGCCTGCCCATTTGTGTCCTTTGAAATTTCTGTCGTGGAAGACTTTGTTTCTGGTAGCCATCACATCAGCTAGATGAGTATCAGAGTTACAAGCACTGTCTATAAAGCCTCCTTATCTCATTTTCCACTAAGACAGAGTTTCTCTTCGTATGAATCCTACCTTTATCCCCAAAGTTTGCTCTCAAAATAACCTGAACCAAACTATAGAGTTACCCGTTTTTTTCCCTAACCATTCTAACGCAGCAGAATACAAATTTCATCAGTTGGATGTTCACAGGCAGTTACGGTTCTACCTTCACAGGACTAAGGATCTCAGAAAGTCAGACCAATTGTTCATATCCTTCTCTGACTCTAGAATAGGTCTGCCAATCTCTAATGTGACTCTATCGAATTGGATTTCGAGCTGTATTTCCTTCATTTACTCCTCCAGTGGAAAATCTCTACTGTTCAGGATTAAGGCTCATTCTACCCAATCCCAATCTACATCTGCTGCCTTCCAAGCCAGAGTTCCAATTGACAATATTTGTGCAGCAGCAACATGGGCTACCCCTCATACATTTATCACTCATTACAAATTGGACCTTACCTCTCGGGGTAGAACCTCCTTTGGTTCCACGGTACTCAGGAGTATTTTTCCATGAGCCACCCAAGAATAAGGTGCTAGGGATACTGTCCCATATGTAAGAATGAAGGCGAGATAGGACTACAGAACATAAAGAAGTTATGTACTCACCATAACGTTCCATGTTTGAAGTCCATCTTGCCCTTCATTCTTACAAACCCACCCACCTACCCCTGTCCTGGAAGGATCTGGAGACAGGATAGTATTACCTTGATAGGGTGGAGACCTTTCATTATTGTTGTTCTTTGTGGATAGCCTTAGTCATGTCTTTCTATAGTTTAGCAGCAAACAAGATCTGGGGATTGTACTGGTGCACTATGGGTTACCTACCTAGCCACGAGCCAACTGAGAGACTTTGAGCTTTGTAATAGGCTGAGTCGAAGCCGAAGATCGACTCCGAATCCATATGTAAGAATGTAGGGCAAGATGGACTACAAACATGGAACATTATGGTGAGTACATGACTTCTTTTTTTCTTCAGCGACCTTTACACTGTGGTCCCTGAATTACCTCTCTCACTTCACCAGGTTACAGAGAGATCTCCTAAAGGAGCTTGGAGCTACTCTACAGGGTACTGTAGCTGCAGGAGTGTCAGCTAAAGTATCTTCCCAGCTCTCCACCCTTAATTCAGTAGTTAACTCATCCATGAGGCTCATCTGCTATGCAGCCGATGGAGCGAGTAGGTTAGTGGGTTCAGGAATTGCCCTAAGGAGACATTCCTGTATGTGCTTGTGTTCGTCTGTGGAACCCTTCAAGTCATCCTTCATTAACACCCCCTTTGATGGTTCGTCACTTTTCAGACCTAAAGTCAAAGAAACACTGACCAGGTGTGAACAGGAAGGAAAGTCTCTCTCTGCCATGGGAGTCCATTGTTCCACTCCTTATAGAACCTATCCCAAGGGCCAAAGGGGAGGAAAAATGTTGTTTCAAAAATCCCAGAGAGCCTTTCAAGACATACGTGGTGAACCCTCCTCCAGGGGCAGAGGAGGAGGGAATAATGGAAGACGCTGGCCACATGACAGAGGGGTCTGCAAAATCAGGGTGACCAAGAATCATTCTTTGGCAAGCCCTTTCAGAGTTCCTGAAAGGAGGCCCATCTGTCCTCCTGTGGAGGCAGTTGGGGGTCGTTTATCTGTGTACCCAAGCGCCTGGCTAAAAATAACAAAAGACAAGTGGGTACAAAAGATCATATCCAGAGGTTAAGCTATACCCTTTTCCATCCCACCCCACTAATGAAAAGGGCGGTCCCTGCAGACCAGATAGGATCCGGAACTTACTCAAGGTTCTTTTTAGTTCCAATGAAAACAGGGGACTGGAGACACATACTGGATCTCAGCAATTTAAACAGATCTGTAAAAAAGACAAAATTCTGGATGGTTACACTGAAGTCGATACTCCCCTTTCTGGGGAAAGACAACTGGATGTTCTCTATAGACCTCCAGGATGTGTAATATCTCATACAAATGGACAGGCCATGCAGGAGTCATCTGCGCTTTCGGCTGGGAGCCAGTCATTTCCAATTCAGAGCTCTGCCCTTTGGTCTCACTACAGCCCCCAGAGTGTTTACCAGATGTATGGCAGTGGTTACGGCTCACCTGAGACATTCAGGATTCCGGGTGTTTCCATATCTAGATGACTGGCTCCTAACTGCCACCACCAAGCATCTACTTTTACAAGCAAGAGACACCATTTTGAATACCTGTGCTCAATTACGAATAACGATAAACTATGAAAAATCTGCCTTATTGCCATCGCAGCATATCATTTTTATAGGCATAGAATTAGATAACACGACAATGACAGTGAAACTTCCTCCAGACAGGATACAAACCCTACGAGCACAGGTTCGAGACCTCCTCTCAAAAACAAAGGTTCAGGCATGAACAATTCTCAAGGTATTTGGTGCAATGGCAGCAACAATCACTATGATCCCCCTAGCTCAGATGTACATGAGGATCTTACAGTGGCTCCTATTCACACAATGGTCCATACAAGAACTTCCGATGTCACACCAGAAAATCCTAACAGAATCTTTCCAAAGGGACCTTCATTGGTGGCTACATTCAGAACAAGTAACCTTAGGTCGTCCTTACATTCTCTCATCCCCTCTGGCCACAGTGACCATGGATGCCTCCCAGATTGGGGGGGGGGGCATTATCAGGAAATGACAGCCCAAGGCATGTGGCAGGATCACAAGTCCCATTTGCATATCAATGTCCTAGAGATGAGAGCGGTGCTTCTAGCATTGCAGGCATTTCAACACTCTCTTCCACTGGGAACAGTTGCAGGCCAGACAGACAATATGTCAGTGGTTTGGTACATAAACAAACAAGGAGCAACCAAATCTTATCCCCTTTGTCGAGAGGCTCTCAGAATATGTCAGTGGCCGATGTCCTCCAAAAGTTTTCTGATAGCAGCGCACATCCAAGAGAAATCCAGTATGATAACAGGCAAAATTACCAGGGCAATTCTAATGCCTTATGAGTGGTCCCTGAAACAAGAAGTGGCAGAAATGATTTTCCAGAAATGGGGCTGGCCTTGCTGTGATTTTTTGCCACGTCCATGAATATAAAATGCAGCAGCTACTTTGCCCAAATCCTCCCTCCAGGGGAATTCCCAAGGGATGCACTTGTACACGATTGGCACCTGGGTCTCCTCTATCCCATCCCTCCCTTTCCATTGATACCCAAAGTACTTCAGAAAGCCAGTATGTTGGGAAGGACATTAATCCTGATAGCCCCTTACTGGCCTCAACAGATTTGGTTCCCCTTCCTCCAGCCTCATCTTCAGGAAGAGCGTTGGATTCTGGACCCAGTTCCAGATCTCCTGATCCATTCATCGGGAACAGTTCATCCATCCTTCAGACCCTCAAGTTGATAGCTTGGCTGCTCCGATTCCAAACATAGCCAGGCTAGAAAACCTTTCATCCGCAGCAACACATACTGATTTCTTCTCACAAGACATCTTCCAGAAGATTATACCTCAGGAAATGGACAAGATTTTCAATCTGGGCAGTACAGAATCACATTGATCCTTATTCAGCACCTATATCTTCCATCCCATCCTAGAGTTCTTGACAAAACTGTTTAATGAGGGGGGCAGCTGTAGCTATTATTTGAGTACAACTAGCAGCAATCTCAAATTTTCACTTTGGGAATGAAGGTCCAAATATTATGTCCCATAGACTATCGAAGGCTTTTCTGAGAGACACTAATCTTTTAAGACCACCCAGCAGGCCTCCGCTTCCACCATGGAACCTAAACCTGGTACTATCAAGATTAATTCTTCCTCCCTTGAACCGACAGCATCATGTGATTTATACATGGAAGACCATTTTCCTAGTGGCAATTACATCGGCTAGGAGAGTTTCGGAGTTACAAGCCTTATCTATAAAACCACATTTGTTGTTCCACAATGACAGGGTGTCAGTCCGAACAAACCCAACCTTTCTACCAAAAGTATGTTCAGATTCTAATTTGAACCAGTCTGTAGATTTGCCAGCTTTCTTTCCCAAGTATGACAATAAGGCAGAATATATGCTTCACCAACTTGATGTTCATAGGCAGTTGCATTTCTGTCTACACAGGACAAAAGAATTCAGAAAAACTGACCAACTATTTGTATCCTTTTCAGAATGCAAAAAAGGCATGCCTATAGCAAAAACTGCTCTGTCAAGGTGGCTGTCAGACTGCATTTTGTTTGTTTATAACTCAGTAAATAAACATCAGACAAGGTAAAAGCTCATTCTACTAGAGCTGTTTCTACCTCCTCTGTATTTCGTGCTAAACTTTATTTATTTATTTTTATTTTACATTTGATGACAGGGAAAAATTTAGATCAATACTATCAAAATGGACCATTGTTTGTTAAGAATAAGTATTCAGAGGTTATAGATTTCTAGTAAGAACAGGTATTCAGAGGTTTGAAACTTATAGGTGATCTTTGGTGGAAACCTTGTAACTCTGCCATATAGTGGCTTAGCCTGGGGAGTCGCATGTGCACAGCCAGTTGTTAGTATAGTGGGTTTTGAGTAGTTTCTTAAATAGTGAAGCAGAGCTTGTAGAAGTTAAATGATTTGGGAGTGAGTTCCAGATTTATGCTGTAGTGCAGCCAAAAAGAGTTTTACCTGCTTTATTCTTATGTTTGATGACCTCTATGAGATTTCGGTCTTTTGATCTTAAGGTTCGGGTGGTGGTGTAGGGCTGTATTAGATCCTGTAGAGCTAGAGTTTTGTCAGAGAGGTAATACAGTCTGTGGGCTGTAGAGAGTTGAGTAGTAAGAAGTAGTTGGGGCAACTCAGGCCAGCTAAGTTGTTTGAGGGAAAGGCAGTGATGGGATCTACTAGAGGCACCTGGAGCAAGCTTGGCAATCTTGTTATAGCAAGATGCCATTCTGTTTAGTTCACTGTGGCGAAGATTAGTCAGGATAGGGGAGGCATACAGTAGGGTGGATAATAGGTGTGTTCTAGCAATAGTGGCTTTGGTATAATTGGTCATGAATTGCTTGTTCCGATACAGTAGACCTAGCTTTTTGTTCACTTTTTTGATTGTTTGGGCTATGTGTATGTCAAACTTTAGATTGTTATCAATTACTACTCCTTGGAGTTTCATGTCAGTTGTTGGGGTGATTGAGGTATTATCACTGGAGTTTATGGTGAAATCATTATTTAGTGCAGGAGCTCTACCTGGACTGAAGAAAAGTAGTTTTGTTTTTTTGGGATTGAGTACAAGTTTAATGCTAGAAAACCATGATTCAGCCAGAGTAAAGTTATTCTGTGTTTTGTTTGAAGCTCGCTTAAGGTTGGGGGCGGCGCATATAATAGTAGTGTCTGTATATTGCACTAAAGAGGCAGAGGGGGATGTGGCAGCTATCTGATGTGTAAATATGGAGAACAGTAAAGGCCCAAGTATGGAGCCTTGAGGGACTCCTAGGGATACTGGTAGAAGGGAGGATAGCTGGTCCTGCCAAAGAACTGCTTGTTGGTAGCCTGATAAATAGCTGTTGAACCATGATATTGTGAGGGAGTTAATGTTAAGGGTAGATAAAGTTTTGAGAAGCGGGCTGTGGTTGACCATATCAAAGGCTTTAGATAAGTCTAAAAATACAAAGAAAACAAAAAGTCCGTTGTTTCTATGGGTGTTGACTATGTTGGTATATCAGAGTAGAGCAGTGGTGGTACTATGGGAGGGACGGAAGCCATGTTGAGATGTAGATATAAGGTTATGTTTTAGGAGGTATTGCATTAGTTGTGAATGTGCTACTCCTTCTAGTATTTTTGATAAAGGAGATGAAATTGCAATTGGGTGGTAGTTGGTGAGCTCAAGGGAGTTGCCGCCTTTGTGGAGTGGAATAATATGAGATATTTTCCACAGGTTAGGTACTTTGCATTCTGCTATGGATCTATTTATGAGTATAGACACGGGGTAGGATATAGTTTCAACTGTTAGTTGAAGGAAATCAGCAGGAAGTTTGTCAGCAGGTAATGTGGTAGATTTTAGCTTCTTGAGGAGTTTAGTAATAAGTTGGGTAGGTGCTGGAGACAAGGAAAAGTTAGAGGGAGTCTGTTGTGTAGTCGGGTTAGTTGTGGTTGGAGAAGGTTTAGGGCTGGTGGTGTTATTTAGGGTGTTAGATAGAGCTAGGACTGTTTCTGTAAAGAATTTGTTGAATTGTGCAAGGGTGTCCTATTTGTCGGTTGGAAGTATGGGTGTGGGAGTGCCAGTTTTACCTGGCTGCAGTAATTTTCTTATTGAGGCCCAGAATTTTTGAGGGTTGTGAGCATTTTTCTCTTGTAAGGTTTTGTAGTAATTGATTTGATCGAGTCTTATAAGTTGTTTGGACTTGTTCCGTAGTCCTAAGTAGTTTTGTTTTGAGGTAGTGGTTTTAAGTTTATGATATTGAGCCCAGGCTCTTTCTCTGTCCTTCATTATGGTTTTAGTTTCTTTTGGTAACCAAGGGGCATAGTTTGTCTTAACTCTGATGGTTCGGGCTGGTGCATGACGGTTTAGGATTGAGAGAAAGGTTGTATTAAAGTAATCTATTGCTTCATCTAGGGGTAGGTGTTTTAGGGTAGTCCAGTTACAGTATTTTAGTTCGTTGTTTAGGTCCTTGGCTTGGACGTTTTTGTTATAGACTGTTCTAAGGATGGGTTGTTTACTATGGTGGGATTTATGTCTAATAAGGTAGGTTGACTGGTGATCACTCAAATTGTCTGGTAGGCAGCCTGATTGGTGTGCTAAGGTGGGATCAGATAGAAGTATCCAATCTAAGATGGATTGACGTTTGGATTTCTTCTCGACTCTTGTGGGGTTATCTATGATTTGGGTAAACCCATGAAGATTAATATGTGTAGAGGGATTAAATTTGGTACAGTCAGACCAGTCAATGTTAAAGTCTTCTAAGAGAATGGTCTCTTGTGGATGGGAGGTAGACATCCAGTGTAACAGGCTTTCCATAGTGGCAATGTTATTTCCTGGTGGGATATAGGCACCTGCTATGACTATATGTTTGGTAGAATTTAGTTTTAATTTAGCAAGAATGAGTTCTATACCATTGAATTCCTCAGAGTTGTAGCTAACCTGTTCCAATGTGAGATGATTTCGAAACAGTATGGCTACGCCTCCTCCTTTTTTCCCTGTCCTATCTTTCCGCATAATATTATAGCCACCCTTGGAATAGACTGGCCCTAGAGACACTAGCAAAATAAATTATCTCAAAGGATAGTAAATGCAGGTAGGTGAGAGGAATGGCTGCTATATCTTGAGAGTAAAGAGATATAAAAAGTAAGGTAATGGTATTGAAAAAGATGGATATAACAGAGAGAGTAGGTCAGAGAAGAGGGGAGAACCTTACAGGGAATTTACAGAGAAAGACTATCAGGTGAAGGAGTGGGGTAGAAAGAAAGGAAAGTGGCAAGAGACTGAGGTGTCCTAACAGCGAGCTCCACAGTTAGGGCAGATAAATAAGTATTTACATAAAGCAGTAGAGACGTACACTAATTGCACTTTAGAAGCTGCTCTGAATCACCGGAGGTGTGCTGGGAGGTGCCCGTTCGCAGTGTACTTCTTTTAATACTGCGGATGTGCTGTTAAGCAGGGCTTGCGACCTAGGGAGAGAATAATAACCTCAACAACTAAGCCATACACAGTATTACAATGTTTTATCATTCACGGCTATTTTTCTAACTCTGCATGGTTGCCTATGCTTAAAATGGCAAGGCACAGTTATTAAACTGTAAAGGCATTAGCTACTGCAGCTAATAACCAAGATTGCAGGCACTATTACAAACCTTTCCGCTCGCGGCTGATTATGTAAATTGCTGCATGGATATTTAGATATAGTCATCTCAAACAGTTGTAAACTGTAAAGTTATCATCCAATCTAACAAGTACTACACCCGTACGCACTGCTGTATCCTTTTAAAGACCTACAGTGTTGTTGCCTAATACCGCACGGTTATTTAGTTACAATATTCTGACATGGTTTTAAATGCAAAGTCTTTGACTACTGCAGAACCATTGTTTCCGCTCAAATTGTAATATGTGCATCAAAGTTATCAGTCGCTAATGCCGCTACACATCTCAATGTTAAACAGTAGAAGCTCACATTCTGATGACTGCACAATGCTTTACTCATAATGAACAACGCTAATATCCTGAACAGAAAAGTATAGCATTTATGCCTTGAAACAACACAATTCTATGACATAGAAAGCAATGCCGTAGTTAGGTAATGCATGTACAGTTGTGGTATATTGAGCAAAACTTAATCAAAAACTTACTGGGAGCACGCTGCTGGAACTCTCTCTCTAGCAGGAGGGGGAGATTAAAGATGGCGGCCAGCTGTTACCCAGGAGTTTTAAAACCTCTGACCATGGGACATGTGAACCTTAAAAGGTGGGTAGAGGGGTCAGGGAAGTGATACAGTAGGAGTAATGAAGTATAAGGCTAGCAGAAACTAGCACGGGAAAGTTAAGCACCCACCCTTGGAATGGACTAGTTCTAGAGACACTAGCAAAATAAACTCGAAATCTCGAAAGATACTAAATGCAGGTAGGTGAGAGGAATGGCCGCTATATCTTGGGAGTGAAGAGATATAAAAAGTAAGGTAATGGTATTGAAGAAGATGGATATAACAGAAGGAGTATCAGAGAGGAGGGGAGAACCTTACAGGGAATTTACAGAGGAAGACTATCAGGTGAAGGAGTGGGGTAGAAAGAAAGGAGAATGGCAAGAGACTGAGTTGTCCTAGCAGCGAGCTCCCCAAGTAGGGCAGATAAGTAAGTATTTACATAAAGCAGTAGAGAAATACACTAGTTGCACTTTAGAAGCTGCTCTGAATCACCGGAGCTGTGCTGGGAGGTGCTCGTTCGCAGTGTACTTCTTTTAATACTGCGGATGTGCTGTTAAGCAGGGCTTGGGAGACTAGCTGCACTTTAGAAGCTGTTCTGAATCACTGGAGCTGTGCTGGGAGGTGCCTGTTCACAGTGTCCTTCTTTTAATACTGCGGATGTGCTGTTAAGCAGGGCTTGGGAGACTAGTTGCACTTTAGAAGCTGCTCTGAATCACCGGAGCTGTGCTGGGAGGTGCCTGTTCGCAGTGTACTTCTTTTAATACTGTGGATGTGCTGTTAAGCAGGGCTTGGGAGACTAGTTGCACTTTAGAAGCTGCTCTGAATCACCGGAGCTGTGCTGGGAGGTGCCTGTTCGCAGTGTACTTCTTTTAATACTGTGGATGTGCTGTTAAGCAGGGCTTGGGAGTGGGAGCATGCTGCTGGAACGCTCACTCTAGCAGGAGGGGGAGATTAAAGATCTACCAGTACCACCAATAGATGCCATCTGTGCAGCAGCTACCTGGGCGAGACGTCATACCTTTATCACTCATTACAAAGTAGATTTGGCCTGTAGGGACAGGGCATGCTTTGGGTCCACTGTTCTGAAGAATATACTCCCATGAGCCACCCAAGAAAAATGATGCTAGGGATGCTGTCCCATCAGTAAAGAATGAAGGCGAGATAGGACAACTTCACATAACGAAGTTATGTACCTACCATAACATTCCATTTGTGTTGTCCATCTCGCCTTCATTCTTACGTCCCACCCTCCTAATCCCCTTCCTTTGGCTCCTGGAGGAATGAGAGGTCACAATTTGACACCTAATGGTTTTTGACCCTTTTCTCTTAGCTTACCAGCTTACAATAATTCCCTTTTTCTCTATGCAAGTATATTTGATTACATACTAGCTTTTTCTCTATCAGCAAACAAGATCTGGGGAATGCCCTGCAGCATCATGGGATAGGAAGTGAGCTACGAGCTAGCTGAAGACCTCGAGCTTTATTAAATAGCCGAGTTGGAACCAAGGATCAGTTCCGAACCCATCAGTAAACTTCTTTTTACATCAGAGTTCAAAATCACAGGAAATATTTAAAACAACATTGCAGGACAGTCTCAAATAAATAAAGAAAAATATCTAAATTAAGCTCAGGTATATTCCTGAGTATATTTAAAAGAAATTACTGTACCCTAGATAACTTACTTACAGAGCAACGCAAGTGTGTGGTAAATGGGTCTTCCTGTCAGGTCAAAGACAAAATACAGAATGCTCAGTCTCTCTCTCTCAGGGAGTTCTTAAATTAATATTTCAAATATTGCTGCTGGGATACTTGCAGCATGACATCACTTCTTATTATCTGACTATCCTAAGTGAACCCCCCCCCACTGCAGCTGGTAGCATTTAGCATCTCCCTGTGAAATACACAGACCTCAGATCATCTGGCAAATGGTGGAAGTCGTAAAATAATTTACATTCCTCCACATTTAAAGACAATACAAAAAACTTCACTAGTACATACATTCTGTCTCCTGTTGACTGAAACTGAAAGATAAAATCATTTTGTTACGTGGTTATAAAGTAATTTAAGTTTTCAGATATTCTTCTGAAGTTAACTTCTTGTGTTTCAATTTCCATTGTTGTTAAAATATATATATCTAAACAGTTACAGTAGTGTATATGCATTTCTGCTCAGTACTTTACAAAATATCTCCTCAGCACATGTCTGTACAATATGACATACAGTCCTAATACATCGTAATGCAAGCATCTTACATTCACAAATGACACACAACCACTTACAAAATTCCAGATAGCTGAGCTGGCAATATCTCCTTTTGTCACACTTCTATATAAATTATATTAATATTCACAAATGACATATAATTATTTACAGAATTCTAGCTAGCTGGGCTGGCAGTATTTGTTTTCATGACAAGCAACTCACTCGAGACTGCTGGGATTCTTGGTGTTTCTTACTTAGATGAGTGGCTCCTAACTTCTCTGGCCAGGCATCTTCTCTTACAGGCAAGGGACTACTTGCTCCAGTTATGTCTCCTCCTTGGCATCACAGTTAATGACAGCAAATCACAACTCACACCTATGCAGTCAGGAGTTCATAGGTGCTCATCTAAACATGGCCAGTCAGATAGCCTCTCACCCTCCAAGTTACATCCAGACTCTCAGATCACAGGTCAAGAGAGTAATACTGCATTCCTCTCTTCCAACATGACTAATCTTACAAGCTTTGGGATCCATGGTAGCAGCTATCACCCTAGTCCCTTTAGCCATATTTCACATGTGAATACTGCAATGGACCCTGTCTGTACAGTGGTCCATTCTTCAGCAGCCTTTAACCACCCCAGTCAAAATTACACAAGCTTGCAAAATATATCTTTTTTGGCGGCTTTACTCAGACGAAGTGTCCAAAGGCCATCAATTTGTTCTTCCCATGCCACTGCCACTATGATCATGGACGCCTCCCAACTTGGGGGGGGGGGCACTAATTGGGAAGAACAGTCCCAGGTATGTGGTCACCAGAAGAGCCCAAGACACATATCAGTGTCCTAGAAATGAGAGCAGTTCCTAGCGTTGCAGGCTTTTCAAGACGCTCTCCCCTTTAGAATGATTGCTGTTCAGACAGACAGTATGTTTGTAGTCTGGTACACTGACAAACGGACAGGAACTAAATCTTATCCACTATATTAAGAAGCAATGAGAGTGTGACAATGGGTGATACCTTCCTGCCTCTTTCTAATAGCAACACACACACACACACACACACTGGAGAAAGCCAACGTGATTGCAGACAAACTAAGCAGATCCATTCTGATGCCTCATAAGTGGTCTTTCAATGTCAAAGTGGCAGAGAGAATTTTCTGTTGATGAGGGCCAGCTATGCTGCTACCTTTTTTCTTTTCCCCTCAACAACAAGGCAGCAGTTTCTTTGCCATGATCCCTCAAACGAGGGAGTCACAGAGAGATGTTATAATCCAGGATTGGCCCTCTGGTCTTCTCTATGCTTACCCATCATTATCTCTCATCCAAAATTTTCTTCAGAAAGCATACCAGTTGAAAAACACAATTATCCTCATTGCTCCTTTTTATCCTCGTCAGATTTGGTTCCCCATCGTCTGGCCTCATCTTCTACATCTGCCTTGAATACTGGATCCCAATCCAGACCTCCTATCTCACCCGACAGGTATGACTCATCCGGGCATAACAAACTTTAAACTGACTGCATGGTTTCTTAAGTTCCACTGATTGCTAGACAGCCCAGACTCTCCTCCCTGGTCCATCATACTGTTATCTTTTCAAAAAGCTTCTTCTAGAAAGATTTACAAAAGTAAATGGAAGAGATTTGTGTTCTGGGCCCTTAAGTGTGATCGGAACCCCTTTTCTGCCCCTATACCACCTGTACTTGATTTTTTTAGTTTCAGTTTTCAATGAAGGGGCTTGCTTTTTTAATGTTAAGGTCCACTTGGCTGCCATTTCAAATATCCATCTAGGTGAAAATAATTCTTCCTTCGTGTCTTTTAAATTATGCAAAGACTTTCTCAAACAAACTTTTCTATTTCCACTAAAGGATCCTACTCCTCCTTGATATTTAACTATTTTGCTTCAAGCTCTGACCTAAGGCCCCTTTGAACCCTCAGCCAGGTCAAACCATAAGTTTTTGTCTTGGAAAATCATTTTTCTAGTTGTATTACATCAGCTAGATGATCATCCAAACTCTAGGCTCTGTCTTTCAAATCTCCTTGTCTGTTTTTCTACAAAGACAGGGTGCCATTATGGACCAACCCTTCCTTTTTGCCTAAGGTAGCTTCTGAATCTAATATCAACCAGTTGATAAACTTCCTGATTTTCTTTCCAGATTTTTCAAACAAGGAAGAGTACGTGCTCCATCTTTTGGACGTACATAGACAACTTTGGTTTTATCTTCATCAAACCAAGAAATTCCGGATGACCAACCAGTTGTTTATATCCTTTCACCTAACAAATTGGGCAAGTCGGTTTCCAAAGTTACACTGGCCAAATGGTTAACTAACTGTATCTCCTTTGTCTATAGTAAAAGGGGATTGTCCTTGCCTAAGCCTCCTAGAGCTCATTCTACAGGTCCTTGGCTGGATCTTTAGCCTTTTGGGCAAGAGCTTCTATAGATGACATTTGTGAAGCTGCCACTTGGTCCAGCGCTCATACATGTATTGCTCATTACAAATTTGATTTGGTTTCTAGGAACAGAGCTGCATTTGGGTCCGCAGTACTCTGAAATATCCTTCCATTAGGACCACCCAAGGTTCATCTAGCTGGGGATTCTGTCCCATCAGTTGAGAAATTCATAAAAATGACAACATCAAATAAAAGTTATGGACTCACCGTAATGTTACATATGTGTTGCCCATTTTCATGTTTCAACTTCCTGCCCTCCTAACCCCCTTCCCTTTGCTGCTACATAGGCTTAAAGGTTTCAGTTTGGGAACTGTTGTTCCTTGTTTGATCTCCAGCTCTTTTTCTAATTCTGTACCTTCTTGAGTTCTCTTAAGGTATTATCCAGTGCCTTCTGTGGGCAGCAAACTTAACCTGAGGTATATTAGGCTGATGGAGCATTATGAATACAACATAAAACTACTGTTCAGTCTCAGCCTTACTACAGGATATGTACCCAAAGAGTGGCGACAGCAACAGTGGTCGCCTCCACAAAGGTGGTGCCTCAACGGACCCTGGAAACTATTGCCCCATAAGCCTGACTAGCTTGGTCTGCAAAGCTATGGAAAGGATCATCATGGACCTCATAAATAAAGATATTGGGGACCTACAGACACTGGATCCTACCCAGTTCGGCTTTGTTAAGGGCAGATCCTGCCTCTTAAACCTGGTCGACTTCTTTGAAACGGTCACCAAGGCCATTGACGAAGGGAAGGTGGTCCACACAGCCTACCTGGACCTCACAAAAGCCTTCGATACAATACCCCACTCGGGCATTATAGATAAGCTCACCAGCTTAATTATAAGCCCCTATGTCACTAGATGGGTTGCAAACTGGCTCAAGGACAGAACCCACATGGTTAGAATTGCTGGAGCCATGTCAGACTCCAAACCAGTTACAAGTGGCGTCCCACAAGGCTCAGTCCTGGGACCTCTCTTGTTCGGTATATATTTCTCTGAGGTACAGGCCAACACGGAAGGAATGTGACTGACCAAGTTCGCAGATGACTGCAAACTGGGCGCCATCATCGACTCTCCAGCCGACACAAGCATCCTCCAAAAGGGCCTCATAGAAACAGACAACTGGTGCCAGAGCCATGGCCTCAAGCTAAACGCCAAAAAGTGTATAGTCATCCCTTTTGGCAAAAACAAAGTGCCCACAAATTACCACATAGGTGGTAATCCATTAAGTACAGAAGAAGTAATTAGGGACCTGGGGACCCAAGTTGATAGCAATCTCTCATTTAACAACCACATGGCCAAAGTGGTTAGAAAAACATTTTATATAGCCCACCTAATCATGAAGGGATTCACATCTAGATCAGGGGAGGTCATCATGCCTCTTTACTCATCCCTCATCAGGCCCATAATCGAGTACAATGCCCCTTTTGGGATGTACCTTACCAAACACCTGCAGCAACTGGAAAGACCCCAAAAGTACCTCACCAAGAGGATCAAAGGGCTCAAACAGATGCCATATGCTGCCCGGTTAAAGAAACTCCAGCTCTACTCAGTGACATACCGCCTGCTCAGAGGCGATCTGTGCCTGACGTATAAAGCCATGTCCAACCCGGAATTAAGGGACATGCTGCACCTCAAAAAATCCATATCCCATCGAGCTACGCACTCGAGAGACTTGAACCTCAGCACTGAAATAAATAGGACATGCTGGAGGGACAGATTCATAACCCAGAGTCTCCCTTCACTCTGGAATAAAATCCCAGTCCAGGTTAGGCAGAGTCCCTCATTGACTCTCTTCAAGAGGAATCTTGATGAGTGGATGGGAGATCGTAGGTTTACACCGGGTATTACTTCTGTGTCATTGTTAGACAGAGGCACAGTATACTAACCTCGAAAAAGGGCATAGCAAAATTAATTTAAAATGGGTGGCGAAAGCCAAACATACTCTGGCTAGGCTTATAAATGCCCTAGGGCAGATAGCCTAGTATGAACCTATGAACCTATGAGTAAAGAGCACAGCTCGAGAGTTTGGATCCGAGGATCTAGCAGAAGTGGCTGAGTCAGATCTGGGCACCATCAGTTGAGGGAGAATAAAAATGGACAACGCAGATGTAACATTGTGGTGATTACATAACTTTTTATGAAGGGGAAGCTCCCTTGCACACCCCCCAACTTACATATACCAATTATATGATCACATAACAGTAAGGAAAGATGTTAAGTTGTCTATCTCGCCTTCATTCTTGCTGGATGGGTTCGGAGCCGACCTGCGCCTCGACTGGCACACTCTAAAAGCCTCGAGAGTTGGTTCCACCCCGGCTCGAGGCTCCACTTTATATCCCACAATGCTAGGCGCAGAGTTACCTCAGATCTCGCTTTCTGCCATTTGCAGCTTACTATCGAGGTGTTGGTTTTCTACCTAGTTCTTGGTAAAGTGACTTTTCTTGTGTAAAGTTAGTCCATTTAAACCCCTTTAATTTTAATATTTTTACTTATTTCCCGCTTAGTTTAGAGAAATTCTTATCCCTTTCTTAAAAATTCTATTTTTTTCCCTCAAGAACTCTTAGGGTTCTTCCCTTTGGGCCTACAGGCCTTTTTTCTTCTTTCCCTACTGGAGAGTGTGTGTGTGTGTTATTTTCTTTTTAAAACCTAGTTAGTGGTTTATTATTTTTAAACTAGACAGGGTGTAATTAGTGTGTGTGTGACTGTGTGTGTAATTACACCTGTAGATATGTCTAAAGAAGCAAAGGTCTCCTGGATTCAAGTGCAAGTGTGATGCGGTGAAATGTCAGAAAATGTCCCTGAGCCAGACGCTCACACTTCTGTCACCCACCCTTGGAATGGACTAGTTCTAGAGACACTAGCAAAATAAACTCGAAATCTCGAAGATACTAAATGCAGGTAGGTGAGAGTAATGGCCGCTATATCTTGGGAATGAAGAGATATAAAAACTAAGATAATGGTATTGAAGAAGGTGGATATAACAGAGAGAGTAGATCAGAGAGGAGGTGAGAACCTCACAGGGAGTTTACAGAGGAAGACTATCAGGTGAAGGAGTGGGGTAGAAAGAAAGAAGCATGGCAAGAGACTGAGTTGTCCTAGCAGCGAGCTCCCCAAGTAGGGCAGATAAGTAAGTATTTACATAAAGCAGTAGAGAAATACACTAGTTGCACTTTAGAAGCTGCTCTGAATCACCGGAGCTGTGCTGGGTGGTGCTCGTTCGCAGTGTACTTCTTTTAATACTGCGGATGTGCTGTTAAGCAGGGCTTGGGAGACTAGCTGCACTTTAGAAGCTGTTCTGAATCACTGGAGCTGTGCTGGGAGGTGCCCGTTCACAGTGTCCTTCTTTTAATACTGCAGATGTGCTGTTAAGCAGGGCTTGGGAGACTAGTTGCACTTTAGAAGCTGCTCTGAATCACCGGAGCTGTGCTGGGAGGTGCCTGTTCGCAGTGTACTTCTTTTAATACTGTGGATGTGCTGTTAAGCAGGGCTTGGGAGACTAGTTGCACTTTAGAAGCTGCTCTGAATCACCGGAGCTGTGCTGGGAGGTGCCTGTTCGCAGTGTACTTCTTTTAATACTGTGGATGTGCTGTTAAGCAGGGCTTGGGAGTGGGAGCATGCTGCTGGGCAGCTCACTCTAGCAGGAGGGAGATTAAAGATCTACCAGTACCACCAATAGATGCCATCTGTGCAGCAGCTACCTGGGCGAGACGTCATACCTTTATCACTCATTACAAAGTAGATTTGGCCTGTAGGGACAGGGCATGCTTTGAGTCCACTGTTCTGAAGAATATACTCCCATGAGCCACCCAAGAAAAATGATGCTAGGGATGCTGTCCCATCAGTAAAGAATGAAGGCGAGATAGGACAACTTCACATAACGAAGTTATGTACCTACCATAACATTCCATTTGTGTTGTCCATCTCGCCTTCATTCTTACGTCCCACCCTCCTAATCCCTTCCTTTGGCTCCTGGAGGAATGAGAGGTCACAATTTGACACCTAATGGTTTTTGACCCTTTTCTCTTAGCTTACCAGCTTACAATAATTCCCTTTTTCTCCATGCAAGTATATTTGATTACATACTAGCTTTTTCTATCAGCAAACAAGATCTGGGGAATGCCCTGCAGCATCATGGGATAGGAAGTGAGCTACGAGCTAGCTGAAGACCTCGAGCTTTATTAAATAGCCGAGTTGGAACCAAGGATCAGTTCCGAACCCATCAGTAAACTTCTTTTTACATCAGAGTTCAAAATCACAGGAAATATTTAAAACAACATTGCAGGACAGTCTCAAATAAATAAAGAAAAATATCTAAATTAAGCTCAGGTATATTCCTGAGTATATTTAAAAGAAATTACTGTACCCTAGATAACTTACTTACAGAGCAACACAAGTGTGTGGTAAATGGGTCTTCCTGTCAGGTCAAAGACAAAATACAGAATGCTCAGTCTCTCTCTCTCTCAGGGAGTTCTTAAATTAATATTTCAAATATTGCTGCTGGGATACTTGCAGCATGACATCACTTCTTATTATCTGACTATCCTAAGTGAACCCCCCCCACACACACACACACACACACACACTGCAGCTGGTAGCATTTAGCATCTCCCTGTGAAATACACAGACCTCAGATCATTTGGCAAATGGTGGAAGTCGTAAAATAATTTACATTCCTCCACATTTAAAGACAATACAAAAAACTTCACTAGTACATACATTCTGTCTCCTGTTGACTGAAACTGAAAGATAAAATCCTTTTGTTATGTGGTTATAAAGTAATTTAAGTTTTCAGATATTCTTCTGAAGTTAACTTCTTGTGTTTCAATTTCCATTGTTGTTAAAATATATACATCTAAACAGTTACAGTAGTGTATATGTATTTCTGCTCAGTACTTTACAAAATATCTCTTCAGCACATGTCTGTACAATATGACATACAGTCCTAATACATCTGTAATGCAAGCATCTTACATTCACAAATGACACACAACCACTTACAAAATTCCAGATAGCTGAGCTGGCAATATCTCCTTTTGTCACACTTCTATATAAATTATATTAATATTCACAAATGACATATAATTATTTACAGAATTCTAGCTAGCTGGGCTGGCAGTATTTGTTTTCATGACAAGCAGCTCACTCGAGACTGCTGGGATTCTTGGTGTTTCTTACTTAGATGAGTGGCTCCTAACTTCTCTGGCCAGGCATCTTCTCTTACAGGCAAGGGACTACTTGCTCCAGTTATGTCTCCTCCTTGGCATCACAGTTAATGACAGCAAATCACAACTCACACCTATGCAGTCAGGAGTTCATAGCTGCTCATCTAAACATGGCCAGTCAGATAGCCTCTCACCCTCCAAGTTACATCCAGACTCTCAGATCACAGGTCAAGAGAGTAATACTGCATTCCTCTCTTCCAACATGACTAATCTTACAAGCTTTGGGATCCATGGTAGCAGCTATCACCCTAGTCCCTTTAGCCATATTTCACATGTGAATACTGCAATGGACCCTGTCTGTACAGTGGTCCATTCTTCAGCAGCCTTTAACCACCCCAGTCAAAATCACACAAGCTTGCAAAATATATCTTTTTTGGCGGCTTTACTCAGACGAAGTGTCCAAAGGCCATCAATTTGTTCTTCCCATGCCACTGCCACTATGATCATGGACGCCTCCCAACTTGGGGGGGGGGGGCACTAATTGGGAAGAACAGTCCAAGGTATGTGGTCACCAGAAGAGCCCAAGACACATATCAGTGTCCTAGAAATGAGAGCAGTTCCTAGCGTTGCAGGCTTTTCAAGACGCTCTCTCCTTTAGAATGATTGCTGTTCAGACAGACAGTATGTTTGTAGTCTGGTACACTGACAAACGGACAGGAACTAAATCTTATCCACTATATTAAGAAGCAATGAGAGTGTGACAATGGGTGATACCTTCCTGCCTCTTTCTAATAGCAACACACACACACACACACACACACACACACACACACACACACACTGGAGAAAGCCAACGTGATTGCAGACAAACTAAGCAGATCCATTCTGATGCCTCATAAGTGGTCTTTCAATGTCAAAGTGGCAGAGAGAATTTTCTGTTGATGAGGGCCAGCTATGCTGCTACCTTTTTTCTTTTCCCCTCAACAACAAGGCAGCAGTTTCTTTGCCATGATCCCTCAAACGAGGGAGTCACCGAGAGATGTTATAATCCAGGATTGGCCCTCTGGTCTTCTCTAAGCTTACCCATCATTATCTCTCAACCAAAATTTTCTTCAGAAAGCATACTAGTTGAAAAACACAATTATCCTCATTGCTCCTTTTTATCCTCGTCAGATTTGGTTCCCCATCGTCTGGCCTCATCTTCTACATCTGCCTTGAATACTGGATCCCAATCCAGACCTCCTATCTCACCCAACAGGTATGACTCATCCGGGCATAACAAACTTTAAACTGACTGCATGGTTTCTTAAGTTCCACTGATTGCTAGACAGCCCAGACTCTCCTCCCTGGTCCATCATACTGTTATCTTTTCAAAAAGCTTCTTCTAGAAAGATTTACAAAAGTAAATGGAAGAGATTTGTGTTCTGGGCCCTTAAGTGTGATCGGAACCCCTTTTCTGCCCCTATACCACCTGTACTTGATTTTTTTAGTTTCAGTTTTCAATGAAGGGGCTTGCTTTTCTACTGTTAAGGTCCACTTGGCTGCCATTTCAAATATCCATCTAGGTGAAAATAATTCTTCCTTCGTGTCTTTTAAATTATGCAAAGACTTTCTCAAACAAACTTTTCTATTTCCACTAAAGGATCCTACTCCTCCTTGATATTTAACTATTTTGCTTCAAGCTCTGACCTAAGGCCCCTTTGAACCCTCAGCCAGGTCAAACCATAAGTTTTTGTCTTGGAAAATCATTTTTCTAGTTGTATTACATCAGCTAGATGATCATCCAAACTCCAGGCTCTGTCTTTCAAATCTCCTTATCTGGTTTTGTACAAAGACAGGGTGCCATTATGGACCAACCCTTCCTTTTTGCCTAAGGTAGCTTCTGAATCTAATATCAACCAGTTGATTAACTTCCTGATTTTCTTTCCCGATTTTTCAAACAAGGAAGAGTATGTGCTCCATCTTTTGGATGTACATAGACAACTTTGGTTTTATCTTCATCAAACCAAGAAATTCTGGATGACCAACCAGTTGTTTATATCCTTTCACCTAACAAATTGGGCAAGTCGGTTTCCAAAGTTACACTGGCCAAATGGTTAACTAACTGTATCTCCTTTGTCTATAGTAAAAGGGGATTGTCCTTGCCTAAGCCTCCTAGAGCTCATTCTACAGGTCCTTGGCTGGATCTTCAGCCTTTTGGGCAAGAGCTTCTATAGATGACATTTGTGAAGCTGCCACTTGGTCCAGCGCTCATACATGTATTGCTCATTACAAATTTGATTTGGTTTCTAGGAACAGAGCTGCATTTGGGTCCGCAGTACTCTGAAATATCCTTCCATTAGGACCACCCAAGGTTCATCTAGCTGGGGATTCTGTCCCATCAGTTGAGAAATTCATAAAAATGACAACATCAAATAAAAGTTATGGACTCACCGTAATGTTACATCTGTGTTGCCCATTTTCATGTTTCAACTTCCTGCCCTCCTAACCCCCTTCCCTTTGCTGCTACATAGGCTTAAAGGTTTCAGTTTGGGAACTGTTGTTCCTTGTTTGATCTCCAGCTCTTTTTCTAATTCTGTACCTTCTTGAGTTCTCTTAAGGTATTATCCAGTGCCTTCTGTGGGCAGCAAACTTAACCTGAGGTATATTAGGCTGATGGAGCATTATGAATACAACATAAAACTACTGTTCAGTCTCAGCCTTACTACAGGATATGTACCCAAAGAGTGGCGTACAGCAACAGTGGTCGCTCTCCACAAAGGTGGTGCCTCAACGGACCCTGGAAACTATTGCCCCATAAGCCTGACTAGCTTGGTCTGCAAAGCTATGGAAAGGATCATCATGGACCTCATAAATAAAGATAATGGGGACCTACAGACACTGGATCCTACCCAGTTCGGCTTTGTTAAGGGCAGATCCTGCCTCTTAAACCTGGTCGACTTCTTTGAAACAGTCACCAAGGCCATTGACGAAGGGAAGGTGGTCCACACAGCCTACCTGGACCTCACAAAAGCCTTCGATACAATACCCCACTCGGGCATTATAGATAAGCTCACCAGCTTAAATATAAGCCCCTATATCACTAGATGGGTTGCAAACTGGCTCAAGGACAGAACCCACATGGTTAGAATTGCTGGAGCCATGTCAGACTCCAAACCAGTTACAAGTGGCGTCCCACAAGGCTCAGTCCTGGGACCTCTCTTGTTCGGTATATATTTCTCTGAGGTACAGGCCAACACGGAAGGACTGTGGCTGACCAAGTTCGCAGATGACTGCAAACTGGGCGCCATAATCGACTCTCCAGCCGACACAAGCATCCTCCAAAAGGGCCTCATAGAAACAGACAACTGGTGCCAGAGCCATGGCCTCAAGCTAAACGCCAAAAAGTGTATAGTCATCCCTTTTGGCAAAAACAAAGTGCCCACAAATTACCACATAGGTGGTAATCGATTAAGTACAGAAGAAGTAATTAGGGACCTGGGGACCCAAGTTGATAGCAATCTCTCATTTAACAACCACGTGGCCAAAGTGGTTAGAAAAACATTTTATATAGCCCACCTAATCATGAAGGGATTCACATCTAGATCAGGGGAGGTCATCATGCCTCTTTACTCATCCCTCATCAGGCCCATAATCGAGTACAATGCCCCTTTTGGGATGTACCTTACCAAACACCAGCAGCAACTGGAAAGACCCCAAAAGTACCTCACCAAGAGGATCAAAGGGCTCAAACAGATGCCATATGCTGCCCGGTTAAAGAAACTCCAGCTCTACTCAGTGACATACCGCCTGCTCAGAGGCGATCTGTGCCTGACGTATAAAGCCATGTCCAACCCGGAATTAAGGGACATGCTGCACCTCAAAAAATCCATATCCCATCGAGCTACGCACTCGAGAGACTTGAACCTCAGCACTGAAATAAATAGGACATGCTGGAGGGACAGATTCATAACCCAGAGTCTCCCTTCCACTCTGGAATAAAATCCCAGTCCAGGTTAGGCAGAGTCCCTCATTGACTCTCTTCAAGAGGAATCTTGATGGGTGGATGGGAGATCGTAGGTTTACACCGGGTATTACTTCTGTGTCACTGTTAGACAGAGGCACAGTATACTAACCTCGAAAAAGGGCATAGCAAAATTAATTTAAAATGGGTGGCGAAAGCCAAACATACTCTGGCTAGGCTTATAAATGCCCTAGGGCAGATAGCCTAGTATGAACCTATGAACCTGTGAGTAAAGAGCACAGCTCGAGAGTTTGGATCCGAGGATCTAGCAGAAGTGGCTGAGTCGGATCTGGGCACCATCAGTTGAGGGAGAATAAAAATGGACAACACAGATGTAACATTGTGGTGATTACATAACTTTTTATGAAGGGGAAGCTCCCTTGCACACCCCCCAACTTACATATACCAATTATATGATCACATAACAGTAAGGAAAGTTCAAGGTCACTTTTGCTGAATGTAGATTTTTAGCAAAACCATTAAAGAGATTTGGGGCTTGCAGAAATTACCTTCTCAGAGTTGTCACATTCTCCTTAGATTACCTGAGAGTCATGTGTCTGCTGAAATAAAGATATATTAGTCACAGACAGAAACACAGCATAGGTCCTTAAAATCAGCATGCATTATACTTCCTTGATGTATTCTAAGGAAAATATAGTTCCTCTGAAATAAAGATATTGCATTCATTTTAAAGATTCATTGGCATTATTATTTTAAAAGTTATCTTGACAACAACACTAGGATTTTAGTTTAAATTATCATTGGCATTATTTCTGAATATATAAGGTGTGTTTCATAAATAAATTTCATGCTAATAGTTTCAAAAGAATCCTTTAATCTTGAAATGACTACCATCCAAGGACTATGCAGTGTGAGACCAGTTTTTATGGATGTTACTTTTTGAGATCATTTTGGCTGACAGTCATATGAATAGAATAAATGCATTCCTGTCCATGAATGTTTGTAGATGCATTATATATGTTATATTAAGATGATGTACCATTAATTTAAATACATCACCTTATTTTTTAAGGACAAGACTGTAATGTATTTATTTGCTGACCTATCTAATGTAGTTATTATATTCTGTGATTTTTCTGTTCATATGTGTAACATGCCTCTACAAGATTTTTACTATTAAAGTTTACACCATATTGACCCTGTAGCTGTCATCCTAGGATGACATTTTATTTGATGTACACATATGTGCCTGTGTATGTGCATGTGTGCATATGTATGAGCAGTAGATTCACTGTAGTCTTAACTGGGTAATTAACTTATTATCGGTGCTCTGCATAGAAATTATCTATTGCATATTTTTCAGAATATACATTAAGATCATTGTTTATTTTACAGATATGGGACATTGAGAATTACTGCAGGCAAATATCTCTACATAATAATGCTTCTAATGAGGCAAGCAAAGAGATTCAGCAGAAAAAAGTTTTGAGGCTTGCTGATCTGATCCCAGAATACTGTCGACCTCCTAAACACGAAAAAAGAATTTTGCAGCCAAACAAAGAGGTGACTGCTTAAAACAGCATTGCAGGCATATTGTGCACTGTGTGTGTGTGATTGAAAGGATGACTGAAAGTATATATACATTCAGTTTTACCTAGCACTTTTTTTTTCCAGTATCATATCTTAGGAGTTATTTAATTAGCCATTTACCCATTAGCAAGATGATCTAGGTAAGAACCACCTGTGGATGATGCAGTACAGCAGAAACCGTGGAATAATGTTGGCAGAATTCAACCATCCCAAAAATAAATAACGTTTTTTACACTTGAAGAAAGAAATCATATGTGGTGCATGAAGAAAGAAATCATATGTATACTAAATCAGATCAGGTGCAATGTACAGGGAATAATTGCAATGTATATAGGTATAAATAATCCTCAAATACAGCCAGAGATTAGCCTTAAAATAATAAAAGGTTGATAAGTAGACCAGTTACTTCATAGAAGAAAAGGCAATAATTTGGAATTGTTGCTGAAATAGCATACAGTGGAACATCTGATAGCCATTGAAAGACACGATGTGAGACATCCTGCTTTCACCAGGAAATTGAATGTTTAAAAATGTTAAATGTTTAAAATTAGATCACCTTTCCTGTATCCTGAGCTATATGGGCCCTACCGTATTACTTCCAGACAGTTTTTCAAAGCTAAAGGGCACCTTCCATGTGCTATAACTGTCATGAGCTTGAGAGGAGCTCAATATAAAAATATCAGAGAGCTAAAAGCTCAGTTTTCTTTCTGCAAAAGAGGTTCCTTCTGCATGCACTGTCCGACTGTCGATTGGCTAGCGATCCTTCAAAGCTGGGCAAATACATCCATTGTTGGGGAAAACCTTCTACTAAATATATTTTTTTGAGCAAAACATGTATTTTTATTTAAAAATGTGTTCCATTTTTCTGTGAAACTGATATTCTGATATTTATTTTGGTCTGTCACTTCTTGTCAAAGGAACATTTTGTGTAAATGCTTGTGTGAACAACTGTGTAAAAAGTTTTATTTTATTTATTTAATTTATTTAGTTATTTTCTACTTTTCCTGTATGGGTTGTGTTGGTTTTTAGGTTTTATGGGTAGGATTTTGTGCTTATGCAGATTGTCAGTGATTCTTCTTACCTGATCCTGCTTTCGAATGTTTTAAGATTTACTGACTCCCTAAAGGTGTCACTACCTATCTTCAATGCTTCATCCTTGGCTAAACTATGGAGCAGATATTCATCATTCCCACTACTGCTGTAGTCCTTAAGGCTATATGGGTTGTTTCCCACCTAGAAAACAACCTTTTAGCTTCAATAAGCCCTGTCTCCGCCCAATTCTTTCACTCTGATTGCTGATTGGCTATTTCCCAGGAGGGAAATCAGCAGTCAGAGTGAACTTTCTTGCCATCTTGAGAAGAAGCAGCAGTTGGGTGAGAGCTTTGTTACTGGCAGACAAGTCCCCATACAGGAACCCCTCTTTGGAAATTATTGCTCTTAAAAGCAATTTTTCTGTTGTTTTTTTTTTTTTTTTTTTTTTACTACAAGTGGTATTTTCCATTTAAGAAACCCAATATTTTTCTACAATATTGTAGGTTTCCTGTCAGGGACCACTATTTTTTGCTTAGAGTGTTTATTATGGTTTTGGGGGATAATTTTGTGAAAAAGTATGTACTGCTTGTGTAAACTTTGAATTTTGTCAAACAAAAAAGTTTATAGAGGAACGGGTGGGAAATTGTGTGTCAGTGCAATGCTTATGTTCATTCCTTGACAATCTACCTGCCATTTTGAGTCTTTCTGTATGTGTGAATATTTTAACAGTACTGACAGAAAAGTTCTGTTACACTTTTATTTCTTTATAACTTGAGGGACTAGGGAAAGTGTTGCGTGTAAGTGTGCTTGCATTTCTTTAAAAAGCATCTGCTTACTACAGCAGAAGTGAATTAAAGCAGTAGAACAGTATCATTGGTAAGGAAGAGAACTGCTTATAATGCTGGTAACACCACCTAGTATGATTTAATTGGCTCCCTGTTGAAATTTTGAGTGCTAACAAGCTGGGGGGAAAAAAAAGATCAAAAACCCAGGAGAAGAGCAAATCGTGAAGATTGCTCTTCGCCTTCAGACTTTTTTTTTGCAAGTGGGAAAGCACCTCTGCACTTCCCAGTGTGGCCCCCCACCCCCCCCAAACTTATATATAACAACTCTGAGATCGATGTACCTTGGAGAAAAATGGAATATTCCAAGAAATGGCCATCTCGGACTTAGAATATGTAAGTCTGTGTTCTGCCATTCAGTCTTCATGTTTTGGGACTGGCTCTAATGAGCCCTGATATTTCAAATGACTACCAATTTAATATCTAACTCTGAAAACGCACTTTAGCACTTCCCTTAAAATAGAAGTCCCAGTGGTGTACTTTTTGTTACTGACTTACACTAGATATTGCGTTAAGTCTTTACTGTTATCTTCTGGACTTTGATATTTTCACTATTAAGTTCTGTGTTGGTCTTTCTACTTAAGACCTAAATAAAATATACCCCAACTGGTATATTAGTATTCTTTAATGTGTAATACATAGTAAACCATAAAGGATTCACTTAATTCTTACCTGTTGGAAGACTTACTTAAAAACAAATGTCTCTATGAATGTTGTTGCTGTGGGGCCTATGCTGAGTATGTATCACCTAGCATGATTCTCTGCAATAACTGTATTAATTAAAGAACTCTTTCATATTTTGGAGGGTAAGAAATTAAGTGATCAATCTTCATGATTTTGTAATAATTTTTTAAGTGGTTAGAATAGTTACTGAATTTGTAAATTTGTGGTATACTGACAGTTGGGGTAGTGCAAGTTCACCTTACAGACCCACTTCCTTGCAATCAACTAAGTCTGTTAGTTCTAAGAAAGGGTTAAATACATAATGCATATGATACCCTACTCGAAAGTTTATTTAAAAAAAAAAAGAAAATGATAGGAATGAATTTGAATACCAGCAAGAAAAAGCATAAACAATATGATAAAGTTATTAATAAAGTAGTTTTACTTCAGTCAAGCGTGATAAACGTGAAGTCAAACAAACACCAAAATGTTGACAGTTTGGAGACAGAGTCTCTCTTAAGTATGCATACAGATACATGTGAAACTTGCAATCCCCAGTCGCTGGAAACATTAAAACAGCTTGTCTCAGTTTGTACAGGGCTTTATGCCAAAATTTATATTCAAAAGTATTTGTACTAAAACCTGTAGATCCAATTTTGTCTATTTTTGCCTGATTCAACATAGGTTATTGATCTGACTGGATCCAACCACACCGATTTTGAGGCTTCTTCGGTTACAGAGCTGTCTGACTCCTCCCCTACCCATAAATCCCTGTACTCTGCCCTAATACCTCAGTCTCATATGGTGCAGAAAACTTCAGATGTGTTCTTGAAGGCTCATATCTTAGCGTGTATCCTTTTTGGATTAAAGCATTTCCTCTTTCCCTACCAAGAGTTTTTATACTCTATATTATCTTAGAAGTGGTTATTAGTGTGTTCCTTTTTGATAGGACTTGGGTTTTCTGTTAGGATATATAGGTGGTTGTGGTGCAGTTTTAGTAGTTTCAGTATATACAGATATAGCTGGGAATTTAGTTAAGTAGTTATATATATTAGATAACAGGTATCTTGGCATTAGATTTGAGAGTGTTATTGTTGCTCTTGTAACTTTAAATATTTTTTATGTGGTGTTTTTTTTTCTATTTTTGAGTGCTGTAGTGGTTAGTATTCTGAACTTGAGCATTATGTCTTCACAGTGTCTGACTCACAAGGGTTAAGAAGTGTTCTCAATGTGGTCACAAGTTACTACCCCCCACCTCGCAAGACCCGTATTTGTTTTTTGTTTCCTGTTTGGGCTCTGCTCTCTTGGATTGAGACTGTCAGTTTTGTGCTTCCTTTAGCACTAGAGCTTTACAAACCAGAAGAGAGAAGATTATTGCCAAAGCCCTACTCCCACCACAGATAGGGGCTTCAACTCCAGCAGGATCTTCTTTTGCCAGTGTTTCTCCAGCCAAAACGTTAGACAATTCTAAACCCAAGGAGAAACCTAAGGAAAAAGATAAAGACAGAAAAGGATAAGCCTGAAAGAACTGAAAAATCTGTGTCGGATGTATCAAGGAAACATTCACCAAATCCAATGGTACTGGTCGGACTGGATCTGAAATCAGATCAGAGGTCAGAACTGACAGCTCCTTAGCTCCGTTCCTCTTCACCTTTGCCCCTGCCTCACCAAAACCAGTGAGCCTAAGGCTCCATTTCCCAGTTCTCCTAGAAAAGAAATACTCTATATCTTTTCTTTCCAGTCATCCCAAAACCTTACTGAGCAGAATGTCAACTGGATGATGAAGTAGTTTCTCAAGACTCAGATCCAGCTTGGGGTTCTCTCGGTACCATCCACTGAAAATGTACCAAATATTGGCCCAAACTATCCTCCTCTTTTTTCTCTGATACTGGTCCACCCTAGTCTAGAACCACTCACTCTGGTTCAGTCCTGCACCAAGGTGCCTTCATCAGAGTCAACAGTCTTGGTTACTTCAACCCCAACAGCATCCCTATCTCTCAACACCAATGCGTTCAGATCGAGGAGATATTCTGAGCTGAAGCATTGGTGCTGGGGTTTAAGGGGATGGGTCAACAGTGATTTTATTGGAGCCATCCCTACCTTTTGGAGCCTTGGCTCTGGACAGCTTGGATCTAAGATCAGCTTCCAGGTCGAGGCAAATCGGAGCCGAGAGATCTCCATTGTCCTTGGACAGGGGTGTGTCCTCAGAGCTGATTTCAGCTTTGGCATTTGAGGCTTTTCATAGGGTCCTAGTTATGCCTAAGGAGAAGGCCCCTCCATCCAGTTTGGTTGCACCCAAATCCCAGAAAGATTCTGTCCCTTCTTTCTATCTTCCTGCCACACAGGGACAGTCACAACTAAGAGCTTAGCAGATTCCATGCTATATTAGCTCCCAGTCTGATTCTGAATCTTCTGATCTCTCACAAGAAACAGACATGCAAGTGGAAGCACATAGATTTATCTCCAGAGTCCTTCATGGAAGACACTGATTTGGATGAATGTGAAGGAGTCCCCCCACTCCCCCTTGAAAGACATCACCTTCAGTGAAATCCCTGAGTTAATGAAGCAGAGAGGGGGATGGTCTACCCAGGATCCCTCACCCGACAATTCATTATCCTTGGAAGTTTTTGGTTTCAGTCCAACATCATTCTGGGTGGTACCACCCGTTGACCCCACCCATTGACCCACACATCGATCTTATGGCTCAACGGGCATGGAAGGACCCTTATATGTTGGAACCCATACCTGAGAAAGCAGACAGCATATTTACAGCCCCAAAATACAGGAAACATTGGAGCAAAGGTCTCTCAGTGGATGCTATGGTGGTAACAGCAGCCATGAAAAAGGAATTAGCGTAAAAAAATTCCTTCATTCATCTTCCTAATAGAGAGTCTAGGATGATGGACAAGTTTGGGAAACAGCCTTATGCCACAACGACTTTTGTCACCAGATCACTGAATTATTTGACTCTTGTTGCAAGGTTCCAGAGAGATTTGACCAAGGAACTCTCCAAATCTCTCTTGGGTATCTTGCCTGTAGATGTTCAGAAGACAGGGGACTCCCAGATATCTACCTCACAGTTGACCTCCAGCATAGCCATGCACCTGTTTTCCAGTACATTTAATGGCACGGGCAGGGTAGCAGGCACCAGCATCACCATGTGCTGTCACTCCTGGATGCGTCTTTGTGACTTTGTGGAAGGCTTTAAGATGTCCTTCATAAATGTCATGGTGGGTTTACACTTTTTGGACCAAAAGTTAAACACACTTTCCAGGAGGCAGCAGGATGGCAAGATTCTCTCTGTAGTGGAAGTCCATTTTCCACTCTACAAAGCTCCTCCTCTACGAATCAGAGGACAGGAAAAAAGATGTGTTTTTCTAAAAATCACACAGTTCTTACCATGATTCTCCTGGTGATAGACCTCCTCGTGGCAGAGGTTGAGGTAATTCAAACAGGCATCACCCTAGAGGCAGAAGTGAACTGCATAACCAAGGCATCTACAGTCCTTTTTTCGAGAAGCCCTATCAGTGCTGCTGAACAATTGCCCAACTGCTGCACTCTGGAGGCAGTCGGGGGCGCTTGTCTCGGAAACCATAAGCCTGTCAAAGTGTAACCCCAGATTTATGGGTGGTAAACATAATTTCCAGAGGCTATTCTTTTCCCATTTCCCTTTTTCATCAGAAAAACAGGAACATCTCTGATGTTCCACCCAGTCAGTGGGAACCAGAAGCAGTAGAAATTTCAAAACTGCTAGAAAAAAAATTCATCCAACCAGTCCCCAAAGACCAGTTAGAATCTGTTGTCTATTCAAGGTTATTTTTAGTGCCAAAGAAGATGGGAAACCTCAGACCTCTTCTGGATCTCAGTCACTGCAATCAGTTTGTAAAACAGACAAAATTCAGTTTGGTCATAATTCAGTTTGTATTGCCTCTGCTGAGAAAGGATGATTGGAGGTGATCAATAGATTTCCAGGACACTTACTGACATGTAAAGATAGAGAAGTGCTCCAGGGAATTCCTCCATTTTCAGCTGGGAGCCAATTACTATCAGTTCAGTGCCCTGCATTTCGATCTCACTACAGCGCCCAGGTTATTCACCAAGATAATGGCAGTGGTGACAGCATGCTTGTGACTTTTTAGGGATGCAAGTTTTCGCCTACCTCAATGATCAGTTCCTAACTGCTAGCTCTGAGCATCTGCTGCTGCACCATCTGGATCTTGTGCTCCAATTGTTACAGGATTTAGGAATAACAGTAAATCATTCCAAGTGTCATCTGACACCAACCCGGCAAACAGAATTTATAGGATGCCACCTCAATACCAGCCTACAGATTGCCAGCTTTCCCCATACTAGGGTATGATCTTTACATCTAGCTACCATGTGAGTGCTTCATCATACTTTGCCTGCAGTGAAGCTGATCTTTCGATACTTAGGTTTATTGGCATCCATGATACTGATGGTTCCTCTAGCCAGGTACAACATGCGAGTGCTTCAGTGAACCCTAGCAGTACAGTGTTCTCAGAGCATTCACCCTTTACATGCAAAGATGTGACTCACTCAGATCTGTAAAAGACACATTACCTGGTGGATAAATTCCTCCTCAGTAATTGAAGGATGCTTGTTCCACATGGACTTCCTGGTAGCAATAGTAACCAAGGACGCTTTCCTTCTTGGGTGGGAGGGGGGCATTACGAAGAGAGGCTATATAGTCACCTATAGAGGCTAATCTTTACATCAATGTCTTGGAGATGAAGGCAGTCTTATTATTGTTTCAGGTATTCCAGGATATCCTCCCCAAGGCTGTGATCTCTATACAGATGGACAGTATGGCAGTGGTATGGTACAACAAACAGAAAGGAACCCATTCTTATTCACTGTGTTGTGAGGCCATGAAAGTTTGACAGTGGGGAATGTCTTCATACCACTTTCTGATAACAACACACATCCTGGGATCATCCATTGTTTTAGTGGAAAGCTTGACCAGGACTATCCTGATACCTCACGAGACATCCCTCAATCCAACAGTGGCAACTTTGATTTTCCATCACTGGGGTCAACCTTGTTGCAACATCCTTGCCTCCTGTCTCAGCAACAAATCTGGCAGATACTTTATCCTAATTCTTCCATGAGGTCAGTCACAAAGAGATGCTTTGATCAACAGTTGGCCCCCAGGTCTCCTGGATGCTTTTCTCCCTTACTGCTAATGAAAACGTTCATCCAGAAAGGAAGACAGTGCAAAGCCAGGGTGATCCTCATTGCCCCCTTCTGGCCCCGGCAAACACAGTTCTTCTTCCTGTGGCCTCTACTTGTACATCTCCCCATGGATTTTGGATCATTATCTAGATCTTCTAACTCACCTGTCCAGATTGCCTCTGTTGGACCAGAAGTCCATGAAACTAACCACTTTGTTTCTTCAGTTTTGACCACAGCCATAGATGCGAGATTCCCCACTACAGTTGATAAGATTACATTGGCTTCCCAGAAGCTAGCCAAAAAAGGTATACCATAGCAAGAAGAGGTTCTCTATCTGGGCCATTTCCAAAGGTTTGGACCCTTTCTCAGTACACGTTCCATCCATTTTGGATTTTTTATCTGAATGTTTTGATAAAGGCTGCAGTTATTGCATCATCAGAGTTCAAATGGCAGCAATCTCAAACTTCCATATCAGCCATAATGACAATTCCATAGCTTCCTTAAAGATCTCTGAAGCCTTTTTGAGAGAAACTTTTCTTTTACATCCTCCCATCAAAGACCCAGTTCCCCCATGGGATATTGCCATTATGTTTCAGGATCTAAATCAACCCCCTTTTTAACCTGCAGCCACAGTAGATCTAAAGTTCCTAACTTGGAAAACACTTTTTTTCTGGTGGCAGTTATGTCAGCCAGGCTAAATTCAGAATTAAAGGCATTTTCAAGCAAACCTCACTATCTGATTTTCGACAAGGTCAGAGTTTCTCTGAGAACTAATGTATCCTTTCTCCCTAAGGTGGCAACTGAAGCAAACTGAAATCAGTCAGTAAACTTACCAGTATTTTTCCCAGATACTCAAACAAAGGGGAATACATTTTACATATGTTAGATGTTCATTGCCAATTTAGGTTCTACCTTAATATAATGAAACACTTCAAGAAATCTGATCAGTTGTTGCTTGCCTTCTCAAAGTCAAAATTAGGTAAAGCTGTTTCTAAAGTTAGCATTTCTAGATGGTTGTCAGATTGCATCTTCTTTATTTATAACAAAAAAAAACATGGCTGTGCAATCAAAATTTAAAGCTCACTCAACTAGAACCATATCTGCTTCAACAGACTTGTCTAAAAGGCTTCCCATTGATGACATTTGTGCTGCAGCAACTTGGGCCGCAGTCCATACATTTGTGTCTCATTATAAATTGGATGTACAGTCTAAATCACACTCTTCATTTGGTTCCACCATCCTCAGGAATGTCCTTCCTGGATACCACTCAGATAGACAGCTTGGGAATCCATCCCACATGTTGAATTGGATGAAAGTAGACAACATTGGATACGAAAGATCTGATGTTGCCAGTTTTCATTATGTCTACAACTGATGGGATCGGATCCGATCCCTCGAATCTGACTCGGCCATTGCTAAAGCTCATGACAACCAAAAACTCTAGAGCTTGTCCCAAACCATAATGCACCAATCCCAAATACCTCAGAGCTTGTTTGCTGCTTATCTACCATTGTTGGGAGTTCCTTCTTTTTCTTTCTCTTTAGAGTATATCCTTTCCTTGTTAAAAAAAAGTTTTAATCTCATAGTTATAGAGTTTCTGTTTTTATTCTGTTATTCTATCTTTTCTAGTATTGTTGGGAAATATGGCGGAAAAAGGGTCTGCATGCTTTAAGAAGTATACAAAGAGTGGGCATAAGCTTCCGTTATCAGATGCTCACACATTATGTGCATATTGTTTAGGGCCTGTTCATTTACAGGAGGACTGCTTGATATGCCATAGCTTCAGTGGGTCTATATCACATAATTGAAAACACTATTACTTCAACACTTATTAGTCGAATACTAATAAGCGAAAAGTCTAAATGTCGAATGAACGTTTCAGCGGAACATTTCACTGGGAAAACCAGTCGGCTGTCATTGGGGATTTGCCCTTTTCCCCACTGTAGTGCGATCTTAGAGTTGGTATATTTAGTTAGGGGGGTGTGCCCCCCACTAGAATGGGTTTTATTTGGTGATGTTTTTGTGTAGTTCGTTGGGTTGGTCAACTGGTTTTTAACCCAGAGAAAGTTTTTGCAGAAACATTCGATGCAAAGTTGTTCTATCTTGCTGTTCATTCTTACTGATGGACTCGGCCAACTGCAGAAACTCAAGGTCTTCAACCAGCTCGAGGCCAACTCCCTATCCCATGATGCACCCTGATCTTTCCTCAGATCTCGTTTGCTACTGCAACTTGATCAGATGTTCACCAGCTCTGGCCAGTGAATAACTTTTCTTCTTTAGAAATTATAGTTGTTATATTAGCTAAAATAGCCATTTAGCCATTTTATATAGATAGAGTGTGTAGTTTATATTTTGTAGTTAGATCTTTCAATACTTAGATTATATTGTTAGTCTTTAAGGCCTGTTTTTGTTAGGCCTTCTCTTCTCCCTGTCTCTATTTAAGCTAACTTAATAACAGAGAAATTAGTGGCTGTGTTTTTAGGCCCTTTTTTCTCTTGATCTTCTTTAGAGAAGAGTGTGTGTTTGATAGATTATAGCCCTTTTTTCACAAGGCACAGAGTTTTTCTTATATCAGTGTGTTGTATTAGCCTTTTAGCCCTTCTTTTTATAGGGCACATAGTTATCCTTATTACTAATATCATAGTAGAAGTTAGTGGCTGTGTTTTAAGGCCTTTTTTCTTGATTATCAGTGATAATATACTGTGTGTGTGTGTGTGTGTGTGTGTGTGTGTGTGTGTGTGTGTGTGTGTGTGTGTGTGTGTGTGTGTGTGTGTGTGTGTGTGTGTGTGTGTTAGAGTGAATTTGCAGCCCTTCCTTTTATACAGGGTAGATAAATATTTTCAGTGTGAGCTTAATTTCTAAAGCCTTTCTTTTCACAAGGCTTGACTAGCTTTTGTGTGAATCTTTATTGTTACTGGTTTTTGCTGTTGTTGATTTGTTGAAGATGTCTCAGCAGGAGAAGGAAAAAGCCAAGTCTGGCTTCAAAAAATGCCCTAGATGTGGGCAAAAGATGTCCATAACTGATGGACATACTGAATGTTTTTACTGCTTGGTGAGGTTCACCTGCAAGAAAGCTGTTCTATATGCCACTCCTTCAGCTCAAGAGTGCTGCATGAAAGAAAGAGGAAGTTAATGGATAAAGGTCTGCTTAAATCCTGTTTTCAAGAGCTGTTGGATAAGTCAGATAAACACTCCAAAAAGACAGAACTGACAAAAACTCCATCTACAGCGAAATCAACTTCTAGTAAAGCCTCAACATTGGTTCCACAGCCTTCATAACCGACTGTCGTTATGGTTAGGAGCTGGCCCCTGACCTTGGAGGCGGTATCTTCTACCTTAAAGTCCCCTATATTGCAGTCGGTGGCTTCGTCACATTCCTCATGGGCTTCAAGTAGACTGTTTGATTTGGATGTGGACAGCGTGGTGAAGAAGCTTCTACAGATACCGGCACTGGCAAAAATTTTATCGGCACTGACCCAGGGGGCTTCAGAGCCGACCTTAGTTCCTCCTACACCTTCTGTTCCTCCTCTGATCTGCATGGATGTTACGTAGCCGGAGAGCGGAACTGATGATTGTGGACCCTTCGGGTCTGACACCTTCTATAGGTTTTTCAGCCCCAACTGCCCTGATACCTTTGGCGCCAACCGAGGAATCTTGGGGCCGACACTCACCGGTCGTGTCCGGGGAGGATAGTAGGACCGACTTGTCAGTGTCAACTTTACCTCTCGGGGCTTTGGTAATGAGTTCAGCCCCGACCTCTGGCTTGGAGCCCTCTGTACCAGTGCAGATGATTTCCATCAAATCTTCAGATTCGAGGGATTCCTCTTGTTGGGACCAAGGGGCCTTCGAGGCTATGAGGAGGGCTTTGTCCGCCCTGACAACCACTCCATCAGTTCGAGCAGCTCCCTCCCTGAAAGCACAGGTGTCTGCCTCTTCATCATAAGCTCCATTGAAGTGTAGAGACCCTGAGCCTCAGGAAGCTCCATTGGGTGAGCCATGTTCTTCCGAGACCTCTCCAGAAGCCCCCACTGAAGAAGTGCCTAGGAAGAGACTCTGCAAGAGGAACCATTTGGACTCCCCACAGGAGTCAGTCACTTCGGATACTGACTTGGATGAGTCAGAAGGGTCCCCACAGTCCCCCTCAGAAGATATCTCCTTGCAGATATCGTAGAGATTCTTAAACAGAGGGGTGACTTAACCCTTCTGATGATTAGTCAGTTCTCCTAAAGGCTTTTGGGTCTCAACCATCCACCTCTTGGATGTCTCCACCCTACGATGAGTTGCTTGAATTATTCACTCGAAGGACGTGGAAGTCCCCAGTCACCATAGAGCCTGTCCCCAGGAGGCCTAACAAATTTATAACTAGCCCCCAAGACAGACTTTACCTTACTAAAGGAGTACTTGTTGATGCTGTGGTGGTGGCAGCAGCCACCAAGAAGGAATTATCTGAGACTTCTTCATCTGTTCATCCTCCTAATACGGAATCTAGGATTATGGACAGATACGGGAAGTGTATGTTTAGTTCAGCAGCCTTTGTCTTTTGATCGCTGAACTACCTCACACATTTTAATAGTTTACAAAGGGATCTCCTTAATGAGCTAGGAGACACCCTACAGGGTTTAGTAGCTGCTGGAGTTTTGGACAAGGTAACTTCCCAGCTCTCTACTCTTAATTCGATAGTGAACTCTTCCATGCGTCTGTCGTCATATACAGCTGATGGTACAAGCAGGGCAGCGGGTACAGGAATCGCTCTCAGGAGACATTCCTGGATGCGCTTATGTTCCTTTGTGGAACCCTTTAAGTCTTCTTTCATTAACACCCCCTTTGACGGTTCATCCCTTTTCGGACCTAAGGTAAAGGAAACTCTTACCAGGAGTGAAAAGGACTGAAAGACCTTGTCTGCCATTGGAGTATGTTTTTCTACCCCGAATAGACCTTACCCCAAAGGGAGGGGAGGCGGAAAGATATGGTTCTGTAAATCTCAAGGATCTTTCCAGAACACTTGTGGTGACATCCCCTCTAGAGGCAGAGGAGAGGGTAATAATAGAAGACATCACCTGTGTGGCAGAGGGGGCCCGCAGAACCAGAGCGACAGAGACCATTTCTTTGGCAAGCCCAATCAGCGCTCCTGAGAGGAGGCCCGACTGTTCATTTCTGGAGGCAGTTGGGGGACACATATCTTTGTACCTAGACACCTGGCTAAAATTAACAAAAGACAGCTGGGTACAAAGCATAATATCCAGAGGATACTCTATTCCCTTTGCCACTCCACCCCCTGTAGTAAAAAAAAATCCCAGATGTTCCACCCAGTCACAGGGACTAAGCAGCCTTAGAGATCCAAAGGTTGCTGGACAAAAGAGTCATCCAGCCAGTCCCAGCAGACCAGAGAGGATCCGGAACTTACTCAAGGTTCATTTTAGTTCCAAAGAAAACAGAGAACTGAAAACCTATTCTAGACCTAAGCAGACTAAACAAGTCAGTAAAAAAGACGAAGTTCCGGATGGTCACTCTTTAGTCAATACTTCCCTTTCTGGGAAAAGACAATTGGACGTGCTCTATAGATCTTCAGAATGCGTACTACCACATAAAGATGGACAGACCATCCAGGGATCATCTACGCTTCCTGCTGGAAGCCAGCCATTATCAATTTTGCGTTCTGCCCTTTGGTCTCACTACATCCCCCGGAGTGTTCACCAAATGTATGGCAGTAGTCACCGCTCACCTGAAATGGTTGGAATTCCAGGTCTTTCCATATCTAGATGACTGGCTCCTCACTGCCACCACCAAGCATCAACTTATTCATGCGAGGGACACAACCTTAGACCTATGCAATCAATTGGGGATTACCATCAACTCAGAAAAATCTGCCTTATCGCCATCGCAACAGACCGTCTTCATAGGAGCAGAACTAGACACAGTTTCAATGACATTAAGTCTGCCTCCAGAAAGAATTTCTCTCTTACAAGAACAAGTATTAGACCTGCTTCCAAGGAAAAAAGCCCCAGTCTCAATGGTACTCAAATTGATAGGATCGATGGCGGCAGCAATCATTGCCATTCCCCTTGCTCGAATGCACATGCAAATTATACAATGGCTCCTATTCTCTCAATGCTCCTTTCAGGAACTTCCAATGTCACACCAAATTATCATAATGAATACATGCAAGAAGGACCTTCAATGGTGGCTGATGTCTCAACATGTATGTCGGGGACGTCCATTCATTCTACCCAGTCCCATAGCCACGGTGACCACGGACGCTTCCTTAATTGGGTGGGGGGAGACATTTTCAGGGAAGAATAGCCCAAGGCACGTGGAAGAAACATGAGGCTCATCTGCATATAAATGCCCTGGAGATGAGAGCAGTACTTCTAACGTTGCAGACCTTTCAAAACTCTCTACCTCTGCAATTCAGACAAGACAACATGTCAGTGGCCTGGTACATCAACAAACAAGGAGGAACCAAATCTTACCCCCTGTGTCGAGAGGCCATGAGAGTATGGCAGTGTGCAATCTCCTCCCAGTGCTTTCTGATAGCAACGCACATCCTGGGGAAATCCAATGTGATAGCAGACAAGCTGAGCAGGGCAATCTTACTGCCTCACGAGTGGTCCCTAAAGCAACAAGTAGCGGAACGGATATTCCGCAGGTGAGGCCAGCCTTGCTGTGATCTTTTTGCAACCCCAACAAACACGAAATGCAGCAGTTACTTTGCCCTAATTCTCCAGCTGGGGGAAGCCCCAAGGGATGCACTGGTGCACAATTGGCCCCTGGGTCTCCTTTATGCATTTCCCCCCCTTCCCTCTGATTCCCAAGGTATTACAGAAAGCAAAATTTCTGGGAAGGACCATGATACTAATAGCCCCTTACTGGCCTCAGCAAATTTGGTTTCCCTTCCTCCAGCCTCATCTCTTGGAAGAACCCTGGATCCTAGACCCAGTTTCAGATCTCTTGACCCATTCATCGGGGGCTCTTCATCCTTCTTTTCATTCCCTCAAACTGACAGTTTGACTGCTCCAATTCCCACAATAGCCAGGATTTACAACCTCTCAACTGAGGCCCAACATATTATAACATCCTCGCATAAATCATCTACCAGAAAGTTATATCTTAGCAAATGGAAGAAATTTTCTTTATGGGCATCTCAGAATGATGTTGATCCTTATCTAGCTCCGATCCCATCTATATTGAAATTTCTAACTAAACTTTTCAATGAAGGAGCTGCTGCAGCTACCATTAGAGTTCAATTAGCAGTGATCTCAAACTTTCATCTTGGTTTCCAAGGCTCCAATGTCATGTCGCATCAACTTGCTAAAGCCTTTCTTAAAGGTAACATACAATTGAGGCCACCAATCAGAGCTCCAGTCATGCCATGGAATCTAAATTTTGTTCTCTCCAGACTCATATTACCTCTTTTCGAACCAGCATCGTCCTGTTCTTTGAAATTTCTTTCATGGAAGACTATTTTTCTGATAGCCAATACAACTGCTCGGAGGATTTTTGAGCTACAATCCTTGACCATCAAACCTCCTAATCTAATTTTCCGTAATGACAGAGTTTCGCTCAGAACTAATCCATCCTTCTTACCAAAAGTTTGTTCAGAGACAAATCTTAACCAATCTATTGAGTTGCCAGTCTTCTTTCCTCAATACACAAATAGGATGGAACACATGCTGCACAAACTTGATGTTCATAGACAACTCCGATTTTACCTAGACAGAACGAAACAATTCAGGTCAACGGATCAGCTCTTTGTTTCCTTTTCAGAGTCAAAGAAGGGTGTCTCAGTGACAAAAGTAACCTTGTCAAGATGGCTATCAGATTGCATTTCCTTCATTTATAATTCACAAAATATTCCCTTGCAACAAAAAGTAAAGACCCACTCTACTAGAGCTGTTTCAACCTCATTAGCTTTTTTTGCAAGGTTACCATTATATTCTATTTGTGCAGCAGCTACCTGTTCAAGACCTCATACCTTTATCACTCATTACAAAGTAGACAAGGCCTCCAGGGACAGGACCTCCTTTGGTTCCACAGTTCTGAAGAATATTCTCCCCTGAGCCACCCGAGAAAGATGGTGCTTGGGATGCTACCCATCAGTAAGAATGAACGGCGAGATAGAACAACTTCACATAAAGAAATGATGTACTCACAATAACATTCCATGTGAGTTGGCTCAGATGCGATCTGTGCCTGACGTATAAAGCCATGTCCAACCCGGAATTAATGGACTTGCTGCACCTCAGAAAATCCAAATCCCATCGAGCTATGCGCTCGAGAGACTTGAACCTCAGCACTGAAATAAATAGGACATGCTGGAGGGACAGATTCATAACCCAGAGGCTCCCTTCACTCTGGAATAAAATCCCAGTCCAGGTTAGGCAGAGTCCCTCACTGACTCTCTTCAAGAGGAATCTTGATGAGTGGATGGGAGATCGTAGGTTTACCCCGGGTATCACTTCTGTGTCACTGTTAGACAGAGGCACAGTATACTAACCTCGAAAAAGGGCATAGCAAAATTAATTTAAAATGGGTGGCGAAAGCCAAACACACTCTGGCTAGGCTTATAAATGCCCTAGGGCAGATAGCCTAGTATGAACCTATAAGTTGTCCATCTCGCCTTCATTCTTACGTCCCACCCTCCAACCCCCATCCAGTCTACTTGAAGTCTGTCTCCTTTCTTATAGGGTGCTTTGTCTCTTATCCAACTCTCTGAGTGGCATATTTATACTACTAAGTAGTCAGGCAGCAGACAAGATCTGAGGGAAGATCAGGGTGCATCATGGGATAGGGAGTTGGCCTTGAGCTGGTTAAAGACCTTGAGCTTTTGCATTTGGCCGAGTTGGAGCCGAGGATCGGCTCTGAACCCATCAGTAAGAATGAAGGCGAGATGAACAACTCACATAGAACATTATGGTGAGTACATAACTTCTTTTTCGACATTTAAGGTTTTCACTTATTAGTGTTCGACTAATAAGCATTCGACTAATAGTGTTTTCGATTATATGATATAGACCCAGATTCAACCCCCAGGGCTCTGGTCGAGTGCAAAAACAAGTTAATTTTGAAAGGAATGTGAATAAATTGTTTTAGCTGGTTGATTCTCCTGGGACTTTCTCTTTTTTTGGTTTACTTTTGAAAGGACTCTTACCTTCTTCTTTCGGAGAAGCTATATCTGGTAACAAGACTCCCAAATAAAAGGCAAAACAGCCTAAATCAGCATCTTTGAAGCCTTCCACTTAGTCTTCAGCTTCACAGTCTTCTACAGAAAGGTCAAAAAGAGGTCCGATATCATCATTGGATCCAAAGAAGCCAAAATTGTCTGCTCCAATGTCCGCGGATCAGAGAGACTAAAACTGTGTAATCTGACATCTTTGGGTCCTAAAAAGCAAAAACTTACTGATCCGACTACATTGGATGCAGAACAATCTTCATTGGATCCGACTGTAACTAGCCATCTGAAGTAGTTAACTTCATTTAGTCTGCAACCTATGGGATACGGATCCGACCTCGGATCTGAGCCGGCAACTTTACAAAGCTTAGATCTGAGCTCCTAGCTCCTCCCCTTACCCATAATCCCCTGCCAACCCTGACTGACCTCAGATCTAGTTTGCCGCGCTTTTGGTCAGCAGCTACGTTTTGAGCTCCTGGTTCGTAGGGTCTTCGTAGAGTTTGTGAGAAATTTAAAACCTTTTTCTATTACTTTTCAGTGTACGAGTGTGTTGTGGTTAGGTTTTCCTTTGGTTAAATCCTTGTAATTAAATCTTTTTAGTTAAATTTACCCTTCCTCCCCTTCGCTGGTATATAGTTCTGTGTGTGGTGTGTTTGGGGCCTAACGAGTGTGTTTTCTTTAGAATGTCTGAGGCCCCAAAACCAATCTTTTCTAAGTGCACCGAGTGTGGCCATAAGCTCTCCCCGGCGGATGGCCACACTCGGTGCGTCCGGTGCCTTGGGGTTGAACACCTTTCCTCTGGATGCACTATCTGTGCGGTGTTCAACCCCAGGGCACTGAAGGACCGGAGGTCTAAGCTGATCCTGGCGGGACTTTTGCCCCCGGATTTGACTTCGGCCTCCGGTGCTTCTGTGGCCTCCTCCCAGGTTTCGGTGGTGGCCACTCCTGCCTCTCTCCCTCCGGCCGGGACTCAATCTCCCGCTTCGGTGCCGGAGGAGAGGGAGGCCAGGAAAGAAAAACGGAGGGAGAAGCACCACAAGCGGCGGGCAGAGGCCTCCGCTTCTGCCCCCCCCCGGCTAAGTGGGCTTCTTCCTCCACGGCTTCCAGGTCTCCTCCTTCTCAGCTCCGGTCTCCATGCTTCTCACCGGGACCTGAGGAGGAGGAGACCCGATCTCCGTCGAGGTCATTGAGGCGGCACTCCCGGCCAGCCTCGGTGGCCTCGTCGAGATCAACGTGTAGCCTTTCTGAAGCTGATTTGGACTGGGTGATGCGAAGGTTCATCCAGGCCCAAATGCAGATGGGAGTGCTCCTGCCCCCCCCCCCTCCGGGGGGGAGCTCAACACCCTTCTTTGCCCCGATAGCCCCTGCTCCGACCCGCTTCCCGGGTTCGGAGCGCTCGGAGCCGGGCAGCGTTGGAGCCGGGGGTGGGTCGGCGCCGACAGTATCTGGTACTTCGGCTCCGACTCTTCCTTCGAGTTTACCGGATCCGTCCTTGTCGGATCCGAGCTCTCGGAGCCGTGCTCTGAGCTTTGGATCCGAGGGGTTTAGTGTGCATTCGGCTCCGTCCAGGTCGGAGCACACTGGCACTTCGGATCCGATGTTTCGGCGCCGGCTCCGATCCATCCATCGGATCCGAGTGAGGGTCGTCTCTCGGATCCTAGAGAGAGAGTGGCTCTCCCTCGGCCTTCGATGTGGTGGAGAGGGCTCTGTTGAGTGCATCCAGGCCCCCGCTCCCTGCTACGTTCCATCCCGCACTCCCTCTCGTTTGGGTAGGGCTTCCGTCGCCCGGCCACAGGGACAGCCTGCATTGACGTCTCAGGTCTTTCCCCCGGAACAAGATGTTGCTGGTGAGTCGTCCTCGGACAGTTCCCCCGAGGATGTTCCTCACAAGCGGAAGTGTAAGAGGAGGCACGTGGACTCCCCTGAGTCCTTGACAGAAGACACGGATTTGGATGAGGGGGAAGGCTCCCCAAGGTTACCCCCAAGGATGTCTCCTTCGGAGACATCATGGAAATGCGTAGGATAAGAGGGGGGTGGTCTGCCCCCAAGGCTTCGTCGGACGAATCTGTGTTCCTGGAGGCGTTCGAAGCAGGCCCATCTACCTCTTGGGTGTCCCCTTTGGCCGACCCCTTAGTGGACCTTATCACCACTAGGGCGTGGAAGGAGCCGGACACTGTGGAGCCAGTCCCCAAACGTCCTGACAAGATCCTGAGCCCCCCGGCAGAGAAATCCCATTGGAGCAAGGGACCCCCCGTAGATGCCATGTTGGTGGCGGCAGCCACCACGAGGGAGTTAGCCCAAGAGAGTCCCTCGGTCCATCCCCCGGGCAAGGAGTCTCGCTCAATGGACCATCTCGGGAAGCGGGTCTTTAGTTCAGCGACCTTCTCTGTAAGGTCCCTGAACTAGATGGCACATGTGATTCGACTGCAGCGAGACCTTATCAAAGAGTACGCTGCATCGCCCCCGGAGTCCATGTCGGGAGAGGACAAACAGTTGTACTCCACTCGCATGGCCACTCTTAGGTCTATATCCAACACCTCTATGCGGCTTTTATCCCATGCTACAGAGGGAGCCGCTAGAGCCAGCGGAGCAGGCCTAGTTATGAGGCGCCAGGCCTGGCTCCGACATTGTGATTTTGCGGAACCCTTCAAGGCATCCTTTGCGAATGCCCCCTTCGATGGTTCTGCCCTATTTGGCAAAACAGTTCACGAGACTTTGGTCCAGAGCGAAGAGGACAGGAAGACATTGTCTGCCGTCGGTGTCCGCTTCTCTGCTCCCCAGAGGTCCTTCTCCAAGAACCAAAAGGGACAGAAGAAGATGTGGTTCCGAAAGTCGCAACAGTCCCAGTCCGCTCCGGACTCCCAGTCCTTCCGCGGCAGAGGAGGACAGGGTGGACGCCACCCTAGAGGCAGAGGGGCCCGAGAAACTTTCGGTCCAGAGAAGCCTTCTCTGATAGGCCCACACAGCAACCCTGAGGGGTTGCCCGACTGCTCCACTCTGGAGGCAGTCGGGGGGGCGCTTCTCGAGGCACCTGGCAGCTTGGGAGTCCATTACAGCAGACCGCTGGGTGCTTCGTATCATATCCAGAGGATACAGAATTCCCTTTTCCTACATTCCCGATACCCCAGGACAGCTCCCCGATGTTCCACCCAATCAGAGGGAAGCAGCAGCTGTGGAAATTTGGCTGATTTTAGAAAAAAGAGCCATCCAGCACGTCTCCCCAGGCCAGTCCGGATCGGGTTACTACTCCAGGTTCTTTTTGGTGCCAAAAAAGACGGGGGACCTAAGGCCCATCCTCGATCTTTCCCTACTAAATCTGTCAGTAACCAAAGAAAAGTTCCGGATGGTCACTCTTCAATCTATTCTCCCCCTCTTGCGGGAGAACGACTGGATGTGCTCCATAGACCTCAAGGACGCGTACTACCACATATTGATGGATGAACGGTCCAGGAGGTTTCTCCGCTTCCGTCTGGGAGCCAGTCATTATCAATTCAGGGTCCTCCCCTTTGGTCTCACCTCAGCCCCCAGGGTGTTCACCAAGGTATTAGCAGTGATAGCGGCCCACCTGGGACTCCAGGGAATGCAGGTCTTCCCTTACCCGGATGACTGGCTCCTCACCGCCCCGACAAGGCATCTAGTATGCTTAGTCAGGGACTACTTTCTCAACCTTGCTCCGCAACTAGGGATCACTATAAACTCGGACAAGTCCTCTCTCACCCCGACTCAGGTGATAGATTTTATCGGGGCCAGACTGGACACCAATAGGCAACTAGTCTTCTTAACTCCCGACCAGTTGCACACTTTGAGGGCACATGTGCGGGCTATCTTTCAATCTTCAAAACCTCCGGCGGGATTGGTTCTGAGGGCCCTGGGGTCCATGGCAGCCGCTATAAACCTTCTTCCCATGGTGCGTCTGAACATGAGGATTTTACAGTGGACTCTCCAAGTCCAATGGTCCCTTCATCAATACCCGTTGAGTCACCCGATTTCTCTCAGCAGGGCCTGCAAGAGGGCTCTCGTTTGGTGGCTTCAATCGCCGGACCTCCAGGCGGACGCCTTTTGCCAGCCCCTTTCGCCACGGTGACAACGGATGCCTCTCGTCTTGGGTGGGGGGGTATTATTCGAGCAGGATGGTTCAAGGCACGTGGAATGATTCGGAGACTTTATTGCACATAAATGTTCTAGAGATGAGGGCAGTGCTGTTGTCGTTGCAAGCACTTCAGAGCCTTCAGCCTGCAGGAACAATTGCAATCCAGACAGACAGTATGTCTGTGGTATGGTATATCAACAAACAAGGGGGAACCAGGTCTTACCCACTCTGTCGAGAAGCCATAAGAGTGTGGGAATGGGCGATCTCCACCAACCGCTTTCTCATTGCAACGCACATTCCGGGACGGACCAACATCCTGGCGGACAGACTGAGTCGACCATCCTTTCACCTTATGAGTGGTCCCTCAATCCTCGAGTCGAATTTTTGCCGTTTGGAGGAAGCCCTGTTGCGATCTTTTCGCATCTCCCTCAAACATGAAATGCAACAATTACTTCGCTGTCATTCCCCCTGCCGGGGAAGCCCCGAGGGACGCCTTGGTGCATGCTTGGCCACTCAGTTTTCTCTATGCCTACCCTCCTCTTCCCTTCATGCTGAAACTTCTTCAGAAAGCCAGTCGGTTGGGGAGCAGGATGATCCTCATTGCCCCATTCTGGCCTCGCCAAGCTTGGTTCCCTTACCTCTGGTCTCATCGAGTGAATCCACCCTGGATTCTAGATCCCCTTCCGGATCTAATCTCCCACCCCCAGGGGCTCCCACTTCCCGACCTGGCCATTCTCAAGCTTACGGCTTGGCTCCTCCAGTTCCACTTGTAGCTAGAACTCCCGGTATATCTTCTCCAGTTAAAACTATCCTAGTAGCAGCGCACAAGCCCTCTACTAGGCAGGTCTATGGTAGTAAATGGAATCGTTTCTCTATCTGGGCAGAACGCCATAATTTGGACCCTTTTACAGCCCCCTTGCCTGCGGTGCTGGACTTTCTTTCAGGTCTTTTTAATGAGGGAGCTAGCTGTTCTACGGTTAAGGTTCAGTTACCAGCTATCTCTCATTACCACGTAGGTACTGAAATGGGCCGTTTGATTACTACAAAATTGTGCAAAACATTCCTAAAGGGCACCTTTCTTCTTAGACCTCAAATAAAGGAAGCGGTACCTCCATGGGATTTGACCTTGGTATTACAAGCCCTGACAGCCCCTCCCTTCGAAACGGCATCTTCAGTAGACCTCAAATATTTGTCTTGGAAAACAGCCTTTCTTGTGGCTATTACTTCAGCCAGGAGAGTATCTAAATTGCAAGCTCTTTCTGTGAAACCCCCATACTTAGCCTTTCACAAGGATAGGGTTTACCTCAGCACCAATCCCTCCTTCCTCCCGAAGGTAGTTTCTGAATCTAATATTAACCAATCTATCAATTTGCCGGTCTTCTTTCCTAACTACCAGAACAAAGGGGAGTACAGACTACATTCTTTGGACGTGCACAGGCAACTTAGATTTTACATTCATAGGACATCTGGTCATAGACAATCCGACCAGTTGTTCGTCTCCTTTGCCAAATTTAATCTAGGTAAACCGGTCTCGAAGGTTTCCTTATCGAGATGGATTTCACAGTGTATCATTACAGCGTATCAAAATTCTGGCAGGCCCGCACCTCAAGGAGTTCGTGCCCATTCAACTAGGGCTATGGCTACATCTGCCGCCTTTAAATCCAGGGTTTCCTTGGATGATATCTGTTCAGCAGCCACTTGGGCCTCACCTCATACCTTCATCAATCATTATAAATTGGACATTACCTCCAGAGGGAGAACTTCTTTTGGTTCTGCAGTGCTCCGGAATATCCTTCCATGAAGGCCGCCGAAGGTTTAGGTAGCTGGGGACTCTGTCCCACAGGTTGCAGACCAAATGAAGTTAACTACTTCAGATTAAGAAGTTATGTACTCACCATAACGTTCCATCTGAGTAGGTAAACTTCATTTGTCTGCAACCGTTCCCCCCCTCCGTCCCCCTGACATTCAGATGTGATGTTAAGTTGTCAATCTCGCCTTCATTCTTGCTGGATGGGTTCGGATTCCCGGCTCCTTTTCCGGCAGCACTTTCCAGCTTCGATGACAGCTTTACCAGCTTGAGACGCTATTTCTATCTACCTAAGTCAAAAGTTTTACTTTTTTCAAAGAAAGTTCTTTTTTAGTAAAAGAAAAGTTCCTTTAGAGGTTCCCTTTCTGTGGGTGTAAGTGTTGTTTTAGTTTAGGTTTAATTTGTGAAGACTTCCATTTATTCCCTTGTTAGTATGTAAAAAGTTTAGTGTTCCTTTTTAAAGTTTTAAAGTAGTTTTCCTGTATCTGTGGATGTCAGTACCTATTTTGTGCTTTTGTGTAGTAGGAGTTGTCTGCCTAAAGATTAAGTTGTGTGTGTTTAATGAGGACTGCCTGTGTATATTGCCCTGCAAGAAGTGTGGAAGGTGTGGTCTCAGGCTTCAGAAGTGTGACCCTGACTGTCAGAAAATGTCTAAGGGCCTTTGCCTCTTGGGCTTGCCTGTGGTTGTGTCTCCTCCTCCTCCTCGGGCACTCTGCCTGAAGACTCGGCCGAGGTAGCCTTGGCGGAGCCTCCCTAAAGCCTCTAGACCGCAAGGGGCAGTGCGGTTAGCCCCTCCAAGGGCTGCTTCTGTGCAAGTAGGGCCTCCCCGGCGGCTCCGGCTCCGTCCGGCCGACTCCGCTGCGGCTGGGGCGATGCTTCTCCTGCCTACTCCGGGGGTCGGTTCGGGCGGCCCGATACCCTGACCCTGGTGCGGCGACTCGGCGCGGCGCCCCGCGACCCTTAGGAGCCGAGATCCCTCGGGAGCGGGGGGATTCAAATTCGCCTCGGCTCCCCAGCTCTCTCCGGCGCCAGAGGAGGTCCTCTGCGACTTCAAGTATTGTCCTCGGCTCGGGGAGATCTTTTATTAAGGTAGGCCATAAAGCAGACTTATCTGGCCAGATCTCTCAGGAGCCTCCAGACGATTTTCCAGGTGGTCTGGCCGGATCTTTGAAGTCTCGAGATGGCACCAGCCCACCACTTCCGGCCCACCTGCTCCGCGGGCTTCCGAAAGCATTCTTGAAGATTCCTCCTCGACGACTCCTCGAGTTCGTTGGCGACTTTCCTTTTGAAGCAGGCTGCCGAGAGTTTCGAACCGACATCCTACACTCCGTCTCTCTCCGGCCCCCGCTCCTTTCCTCGCACTTGGTCTTTGGAGGATCCACCTCTCTGCCCTCCCTGCTCCTACGGGGGCCGACCGCTCGGCGGCCCGCCTCCTCCCTCGCCCTCCCTCTCTGAGCCCACCTCCAGGCGCCCTCTTTCCTCTCGAAGAGGAGCCGACCTCTCCTTCCTCCTCTCTCCTTCTGGTTGGGCGGGTGTAGGAGAGGTCTCCCGAGGAACGGACTCAGTCAGGCTCTCGCCCTGATCCAGGCCTGCTATCTGGTCGCTCCTCCCCTTCCCTCCCCCCTCAGTGCCTCATCGCAGCCTGTTTCTCTGGCGCCAAAGGGAAGCTCTCAGACTTCCCCCAGCTTGTTTCCATCTCCTTCGGAGGGGGGTTTCCTCGACCTGCCTGACCTCCCCCTGAGAGGGCAAGGGGCGTCCCGGAGAACACAGACTCCCGAGATCGTCTACTACATCTGATACCGACTTCCTATGAGTGGAGGGTCTACTCCCCCTCTGAGGATGTCATTTCACCCTCCCTGGGAGTCCTCAAGCAGAGGAACCTCCGAGACCTGTTGCCCTTGCGCCTATGGTCCCTCTCTGATTGGAACACTCCCCTCGTGTCTCTCTCATCCAGGTTTCGTCAGGGCCCGGCTCCGAGGCTTTCCCCATCTGACCATCCTGCGACACCACCCAGCCGACAAACAATTCCTGTCCAAAGGTGTGATTTGGCAGGTGTGGTGGTGGACAGCCGAGGTTCCTGATCTGGAGATCCTTCAGGTGGCAAGGGCCCTCCTCAAACAGGGCCAAGGAGGATGGACAGGCATGGTGTATGTGATGTGGAGGACGATGGAAACTAGAAGCATTAGCGCAGTATCACTTCCAATGACCTTAGCATATTCTTCTTCAGCACCAGGAAAGGCTTCAGGGATCCCTTCCTGCTTCTGCGCAGGTCAGGATCGATCAGCTGGAGGGGCTCAGCTGCAGCTGCTCTCAGCCGAATTCCTCTCTCATCAGCTCCTCCAATTCGTGCGAACTCTATGCAGCCCATGGAGCAGGAGCAGTGTTGCTCGCATGGATGGCCTTGATGCGGCTGTGTACTCTTTGGACCCCCCTTGGGAAGGGCCTTTACTGGCCCTGACTTTTCGGAGTTTGTTTTTTGTTGTGTGAAGGATACTTGACCAGATGTGAACAAGATGGTAAACTCTTTCTAAAACTCCTTCTATGGTTTTTCGTTTCTCTCAGACCATATCCCAAGGGTCAGGGGGTCAGGTCTGTCAAGCCCAAAAGCCTACACGGACACTGCACACCGAGTCGTCCTACCCCAACCTAGGGGGAGGCTAATATAGAGAGGCACCTAGAGGAGGGCAGGGCGCAACCTCAGAGGGGGTCCTCAGAACTGAGAAGCCTCAGCCCCCCCCCCTGTGTTCCCCTTTGTCCACCCCTGAGGCAGTCGGGGAAGAATGAGGAAGCTGCACCCTAAGGCCAGGCAATACATAGTAGGGAGTAGGTACAGTCAGTTACATCCGAGGGTTCGCAAGGTTACAAAAGGTTTCCCAGACCCTACAATCCCTTCCAGACACAATCCCTCCCGGTCAATCAGGGTCAAAAAGTTTGTCAAAAAGGAACTTCAAAAAAAAGAGAAAAGAAACAGTGCCGAGACCACCACAGAGGAGATCCGGCTACTCAAGATTCTTTTTTGGTCCCCAAAGGGCCGGGGAGATTGAGGCCAATACTAGACCTAAGCAGACTAAAAGTCTGTGTCAAAAAAAGATTCCGGATAGTCACGCTGCAATCCATTCTGCCCTTTCTGGGCAAGGACAACTGGATGTGCTCGATAGACCTTCAGGATTATCACATAAAGATTCACCAGAAGGTTTCTCGCTGGGAGCCAGTCATTACCAATTCAGAGCACTGCCCTTTGGCCTCACTTCAGCCCCCAGAGTGTTCACCAAATGCATGGCGGTGGTCACAGCTCACCTGAGACGCCGAGGATTCCAAGTGTTTCCTACTTCCAAGGATCAGCTTCTTCAGAGACTACACCTTACAGCTTTGTCCTCTCTGCTGCCTTGCCAATCTATCACCTTTATAGGCAGAGTTAGATACCGTCAAAATGTTAGCCAGACTAACAAATCAAAGGATTCTGGACATCCAGAAATTTGTTCAGCTTCTGTTACAAAGCAACAAGGTCAAAGCCAGGTTTGTCTTGAAGGTTCTAGGCCTAATGGCTGCAGCCATTGTTCTTCTTCCACTAGCACATGCGTCTCCTGCAGTGGATGTTGTTCCTGCCCATGAGACGAGATCTGTGACACAGTCTTGCAGGGCTCATCTACGATGGTGGGTATCTTCCTCTTCTTCATCAAGGCCGACCATTTGTTCCCCTCCTCCAGTTGCCACAGTCACCACGGATGCCTCTCTGATCGGGTGGGGGCATTATCAGGGCAGGATGGTCCACGGACGTGGCAACCCATAGAATACCACCTGCACATAAATGTCCTGGAGATGAGAGCAGTGCTTCCCACAGGGACTATTGCAGTACACACGGACAACATGTACGTGGTCTTGTACATTAACAAACAGTGCGGAACCAGGTCCTATCCCTTATGTCGAAGCTCTCAGACTTTGGCAATGGGCGATCTCTTCTCAGAGGTTTCCATCCCGGCAGGTCCAACCTATTGGCGGACAGGCTAAGCAGATCTATTCTGATGCCTCACGAGTGGTCTCTCAATCAGTCTGTAGTGGATCAGATTTTTCTGAAGTGGGTCAAAACAGCAAGTGCCCAGATTACTTCACACTATTTCCTCTTCCAGGCCAACCCTTGAGAGACTCTCTAACCCAGGATTGGCCTCGGGACTTCTTTATGCTTTTCCTCCCTTTCCATTGATTCCACAAGTCATTCAGAAGCCATTTGAGAGCCAAATTGATCCTCATTGCTCCATTTTGGCCTCGACAAATTTGGTTTCCGTCTCTACATCATCACCTTCTGGTGCAGCCCTGGCATCTGGACCCAGTTCCGGATCTTTTGATCCACCAGAGCCATTCATTCTCTCAACCTCACTGCTTGGTTGCTCCACTTCCTTCCCTAGCCAGGCTACCAATGATTTCTGACTAAGTCAGAGACATTTTAGTGTCTTCTTTAAAGTCGTCCACTAGAACTGTTTCCAGAAATATTGATCCTTTCACGGCTCCTATACATTCTGTTTTGGATTTCAGGTTTTCATCATCTACAGTCAAAGTACAAATGGCTGCTATTTCCAAATTTCATGTTGGCTTGCAGGACAATAACATCATGTCTCATAAGTTATGCAAAGCCTTTTGAGAGGAGTTTTCTCCTAAAACCGCCTGTGAAACATCCTCCTCCGCAATGGGATCTGAACTTAATGTTGGCATCCCTAATTCTACCTCCTTTCGAACCGTCTGCTACGTGTTCTTTAAAGTTGCTGACATGGAAAACTATATTTTTGCTGGCTGTTACCTCTGCAAGAAGAGTTTCTGAGATTCAGGCCCTCTGTATTCGTTCACCTTATCTGGTGTTTCATAAGGATAGGATTTCTCAGAACTAACCCTTCCTTTCTTCCCAAGGTTGTATCTCAAGCCAATATTAACCAATCTATTGATCTACCAGTTTTCTTTCCTAACTATTCTGACAGAGCTGAACAGAAGCTACATTTTTGGGATGTTCACCGTCAGCTCAGGTACTACTTACATAGGACTAAACAAGTTAGAAAATCAGACCAATTGTTTGTCTCCTATGCAGGAAACAGGTTGGGTCTTCCAGTATCTAAAGTGACCTTATCTAGATGGTTGACTTCCACCATTTCCTATGTGTACTCTCTAAGGGCAAACAACTATCTTCTAAGCCAAAAGCACATTCGACCAGGAGTCTATCCACTTCTGTAGCCTTTCAGGATAGACTTCCCATTGACACTATTTGTGCAGCAGCTACTTGGGCCACGCCTCATACCTTTGTGTCTCATTACAAGTTGGATTTGGCCTCCAGAGATAGGGCCAGTTTTGGTTCCACTGTTCTCAAGAGTCTGTTCCATTGAGCCACCGGGATACAGGTGCTAGGATTGACAACTTAACATTTAGAAGTTATGTACCTACCATAACGTTCCATGTCCTCCCTCCTTGCCCCTGGCCTGGACAGATCTTGGAGAGTTCCTATTAGATTGCTTCCTCTGGAGCATTGTTATGAGGACTTCTTTTAGGAACCATGGTTCCTAATTATATTAGGATAAGTCTTTAGCAGGGTTAGTTAGCTACCAAACGAGATCTGAGGTAGTTCCGCCTTGCATCATGGGATATAGGGTTGCCAGCTGGTAAAGGCGTCGAGCTAAAGACAACTAACATGGAACGTTATGGTAGGTACATAACTTCTAATTTCATGTCATATAGTGATGTACCATTCTGATAATGTAGTTAGTTATCCACTATAGTGCTTGCGGGCAAACTTGATCTGAGGTCAGTCAGGGTTGGCAGGGGATTATGGGTAAGGGGAGGAACTAGGAGCTCGGATCTAAGCTTTGTAAAGTCCGGCTCGGATACGAGGTCGGATCCGTATCCCACAGGTTGCAGACAAATGAAGTTTACCTACTCAGATGGAACGTTATGGTGAGTACATAACTTCTTATTTCTACCCTTGTTGTATTGCCAAGGACCAGGTATTCACCTTTGGTGGATCCAATACCCTCTAGGGTACCTTCCCCTTTTTTGGATAGATGTAGGTCCCCTTCAGTCTTTTCTGCTCATTCTTCCAGAAGTCTTACAAAAGTAGATGTGGAAAGGCTGTGAGGAAGATTCTCTCAGTGCAGGGCCAGATGGGTTTCCCTTCGGCAACTACCCCTATGAGTCAGGAGGTCCACTCTGCTGTTGCACCCACTCTACTAGATCCATTCTGACTCCTTCAGCAGTCTCAGAGTCTCTGGATCCTAGCCATATGGATCGATCTGGCTTGGATCAGATCCAAAATTTTCTGTGAGCGCTCTGATCTTATTGGATTCAGAAACCTCTCAGAGCTGAAGCCTGCCTATCGGATCCAAGGTCTTGCAGTTGACTCTGAAGCTTTCAGAGCCGTTTCTGCACCTCAGTGCTTCAGCATTGGATAGCTCAGCTCCAGCTTCCACCTCAGGGATTTTGCCCTTGGAGCAAGGGAGGACAGAGGTGCAGAAGCTTGCCCTTTCAGATCCGAGGTCTTCCCTTTCTCTGGGGTGATCTTCCTTTAAGGCTGTGAAGAGAGTTTTCTCTGCCTCGGCAGAACAGATGTGTCCAATCCCCTCGGTTCCTAAATCTTTAACCAGGGTGTCTCTGTGTTCAGAGCCTCACCACATCTTTTCACAGGGATAGCTAGAACCAAGACCCTAGGCTTCCCCTCTGGGAATTTTGATCTCTTCTTCTGATACCTCTCCAAAGCATCCCACTGAGGAGGTCTGTAAGAAGAAGGCGTGCAAGAGGAAGCACCTGGACTCACCAGAGGAGTCTATCACAGAAGATACAGATTTCGATGAAGGTGAAGGGTCCCCATGGTAACCTCCTAACATCCTTGAGATCCTTAAGCAGAGAGGTGGCTGGACGTCCAACAACACTTTTCTGTATTCCTGGAGGTCTTTGGTACTGGCCCATCTACCTCCTGGGTGACTCCACCTGCCAATGAGCTCATTGAGTTCATCTCTCGGCCGGCATGGAAAGAACCTGACACCATTGAATCTGTACCTCGAAGACCAAATAAGATTATGGCACCACCTGTAGTCAAAACACACGAACACAGTTGAGTAAAAACAGAACACCTTTATCCAACACAACCACACCTGTAGTCAAGTCAGTTTTGGGGAAAAGATGTGTCCTTTGATACCATGGTCATAGTGGTGGCCACTAAAAATTAACTTGCTAAGGAGAGTTCCACTGTTCATCTCCCCATCCCCCATCGCTGACCACAAATCAGTCTCACTAGAAGTAACTATAGCACAAGACACCCCCCCCCCCCTTAGCAACAGCTAGACTAAAAATCTTCTCCAAGGCCAATTACAACTCTTTACATGACAGAATAAATAGCTTCATAGCCCCTCCCCCCCAGTGATGGAACGTACACCTATGCTGAGGTATACACCAATGATTTATACAAGTGCCTGCACAATTGTATTGACTCTGCTGTACCTGATAGAACCAAAGGAAGATCTTCAAGGAAAAACAAACCTGCCTGGTGGACAACTGCCATTGATAGGCTATACAATAGGAGAAAGAAGTTGCTGTCTAAGAGCAGGAAGGAACACTCTCAAAACTGGAAACACTCTCTCCTCAACTTAAACAAGTAAATAAGACTCCTAGTGAAGTCCTCCAAAGCTAATTATGAATCCAGATTAGCTTCCCTAACTAAGGATAACCACAAGGTGTTCTTTAGTTACATCGGTAACCTCAAAGGTAAGGCCCAGATTTACGCTGAACTCGTAGTTAATAGTACTACATATATAGAAACTGTGAATACAGCAAACCTGCTGGCTGACAGGTTCATTGAAAACTTCACTCCCCTGTCTCCACTACATATACTCCAATGCATCCCAAACACCTGCCCCCCACCTAATATCACTGAGGGGCAGGTCTTAAATGGACTCTCCAAAGCCAAAAACACAGCCACTGGACCAGACAACATCCCGGCCTGTGTTCTATACGGGTTAAAACAGGAATTAGCATCACTACTGAGCAAACTTTTCAACCACAGCCTAAGTACTGGCTTCGTCCCAGTGGAATGGAAAACAGCTACCATCATCTCTTTGCACAAAGTGGGTGCATCCACAGACCCCATGAAATATAAACCCATTAGCCTGACCAGACTTATCTGCACGGCCATGGAACAAATCATCATGGACCTTATCAACAGGTATATAGGAAATCTCTAAATGGTCAACCCCATCCACTTTGGCTTTGTCAAGGGGAGATCATGCCTGTTAAACTTGGTAGACTTCTTTGAGACAGTCACCAAGCCATAGACGAGGGCAAATCTGTGCATACAGCCTACCTAGACTTAGCCAAGGCCTTTGACACAATCCCCCACTCAGGCATCATTGATAAACTCACCCATCTGGGTATTAACCCATATACTATCAGGTGGTTTGCTAACTGGCTGACTGATAGAATTCATACTGTCAACATAGAGGACTCTACCTCCTCGAGCAGACCCGTAACCAGTGGTGTTCGACAGGGATTGGTTCTGGAACCCCTACTTCTCCAAAGTACAGGCTAAAACTAAAGAACTGTGGCTGACAAAGTTTGCTGATGACTACAAACTAAGAGCGATCATTGAAATCCTGCAAGACGGTCTTGCGCAGACTAATGACTGGTGCCAAAGTCATAGTCTTAAACGTAATGCAAAAAATGCATTATCATCCCCTTTGGCTAGGGTGATATTCCTGCAAACTACCACACCAATAGCAATACCCTAAGCACACGGTCAGTGGTGAGAGATCTGGGCACACAGGTTGACAGAAACCTTAACTTTGATCACTATGTCTCCACAGTAGTAAGAACTGAATTTTATTTTGCTCATCTCATAAGTAAGATCATTGCCTTCAGAAAAAAGAGGTTATAACCTCTCTGTATTCTTCCCTCATCAGGCCAATAATGGAGTACAATGTTCCTTTTGGTATGTTCCTTTCCAAACACCTACAGCAGCTGGAGAGACCACAAAGGTTCTTTACGAATAAAATTCAGGGTCTTCAAGATCTTTCTTATGTGGACAGACTGAAATCATTGTCACTTTACTCTGTGTTATATATAGACTGCTCAGAGTCGACCTGTGCCTTGCATATAGAGTAATCTTGACCTAGCTTTGATGGAAATGCTGCACATTCGCAAGTCAAATGGCACATGGGTCAGTCGCTCAAAGGACTTTAACCTGGTATGTGACATCAACAGAACTTGCTGGAGAGATGGATTTGTCTCACAGAAGTTGCCCCACCTTTGAAACAAGCTTCCTATTCATGTTAAGCAAACCCCATCGTTGGCCCTATTTAAGCACAATTTGGATGATTGGATGGGTATTCAGAAGCTCACCCCAGGGATTTCACCTGTGCCCCTCATGGACCAGGAGCAATAGGTGCTTATTTTAGTGTCTGCTTGAACCAAACACCCTTGGGAACATGGGTTAAACTTGGCTAGTCTTGTAAGGGCTCAAGAGACGTTAGCCTAGTAACCTTCTATGATCCAACAGGGAGTCGCACTCAATGGACAGGTTCAAGAAGTGTGTCTATGCTTCAGCGGCCTTCACTTTAGGGTCTCTGAGTTATCTGGCATATTTCACAAGACTTCAGAGGGATTTGATCAAGGAGCTCTCAAATGCCCTCTCAGGATCCATTTCTGAAGAAGTTCAATCATATGTGGTTTCTCAGTTGGTTACTCTGCAATCCATTTCCAGTTCTTCCATTAGGATGGTTTTGCATGTAGCCAAAGGAACCACAAGGGCAGCGGGTTTAGGCATTTCCATTAGGAGGCATGCCTAGATGTGCTTATGTGATTATGCAGAGCCCTTCAAGTCTTCGTTCGTCAATACTCCCTTTGATGGAACGTCTTTATTTGGCCCCAAGGTGAAGCACACACTATCCAGGTGTGAGAAGGATGGAAAGACTCAGTCTGCCATGGGCATATGTTTTTGACCCCTCAAAGATTCTTTTCTAGGAATCAACAAGGTGGTGGAAAGATGTGGTTCAAGAAATGTCAGGGTCCTTTCCAGGACACACTTGGAGAAAGTTCCCCCAGAGGCAGAGCGGGGAACTCTAATGGACGATGATGCGTCCCTGGCAGAGATGGCCTGCATAGCCAGGGATCAGAGAGTCTTTTTTGGACAGAACCTACCAGTGCTTCTGAAAGGAGATCTGATTGCCCTCCTCTGGAGGCAGTCAGGGGTCATTTATCACTGCATCAGAGAGCCTGGCTAGACTTAACTAAAGATATGTGGGTGCAGAGAATTATTTCCAGAGATTGTATAATTTAATTTTCCCTTCTTCCTCTAAATTTAAGAAATTTCCAAAGTGTTCCACCCAGTCAGAGGGGAACAAGCAGCACTTCAAATTCAAAAGCTGCCAGAAAAGAGAGTCATCCAAGAGGTCCCACCAGACCAGATAGAATCCGGAACTTACTCAAGGTTCTTTTTAGTGCCAAAGACAATGGGACTGGAGACTAATTTTGGATCTCAGCAACTTAAACAAGTTGGTTCGACGAACTAAGTTTCAGATGGTCACTGTTCAGTCCATTCTCCCATTCCTGGGCAAGGACGACTGGATGTGCTCAACAGACCTTTAGGATAGGATGTGTACTATCATATAAAGATGAACAGATGATCCAGAAGGCATTTACACTTCTGGCTGGGAGCTAGTCATTACCAATTTAGAGTTCTGCCCTTTGGTCTCACCACAGACTTCCAGTGTGTTTACCAAGTGCATGGCAGTTGTAGCAGCTCACTTGAGACTACAAGGAATTTGGGTGCTTCCATATTTAGACTGGCTTATTACTGCTCCGACCAAGCATCAATTGATAAGGGCAAGAGACCAAATTCTCCAGATTTGCTCTCTTTTAGGGATAACCATAAACTACAAAAAATCCCAACTGGAACCAACTCAGACTCCAGAATTTTTAGGAGCAATTCTCAAAACAAAGTCAACCATAGCCTCGCTACCACCCTCAAGTGTTCAGACGATAAAATCGCAGGTCAGGAAGATAATCTGCAGTAACAAGATTTCAGTCCATCTAGTTCTTCAGGCTCTAGTGTCAGTGGCAGCAGCAATAACCCTAGTACCTTTAGCCATATTTTATATGAGGATTCTCCAATGGATACTAGCAATAATGCAATGGTTGATTCTTTTCCAACCCATGTCAACTCAGATATAAATCACTCAGACATGGAAGAGAGATTTCAGGTGGAGGATTCGATCAGAGCACGTTCTACAAGGCCATCCATTCATTCCCCTCTCAGCCCAAGGCCATAGTGACCACGGATGCTTCCCAGCTGGGGAACATTTTCTGGGGAGGACAGTCCAAGGCACTTGGTCCCCCCAAAGAGGCCAACTTGCATATCAAGTTTCCTAGGGATGAGAGCAGTGCTTTTAGCGTTGCAAGCCTTCCAGGATACTGTCCCTTTGGGGACGATTGCAATTCAAATGGACCAACATGTCGTTAGTTTGGTACATTAGCAAACAAGGAAGGACTAGATCTTATCCCTTATGTTGAGAAGCTCTTAGAGTGTGGCAGTGGGTGAGCTCATCCAATCACTTTCTCATAGCAATGCACATTCCTGGGAGATCCAGTGTGATAGCAGACAAACTGAGCAGGGGCATTCTTCTGTCTTACGAATGGTCCCTCAACAACAATGTTATGGAATTGATTTTCTGTCAATGGGACAAGCCTTGCTGCGATCTTTTTGCTTCCCCCTATACAACAAATGCAACAGCTGCTTTGCCCTAATCAACGCCGCAGGGGGAATCACCGATGGATGCTCTACTTCACAATTGGTCATCCGGTCTACTCTATGCTTATCCTCCCATTCCACTAATCCTGAAATTCCGACAGAAAGCTGGCAGGTTGAAGAGCAAAGTCATTCTCATTGCACCTTACTGGCCTCCTCATATCCTTTGGCCTCACTTGCTTCACCAACCTTGGATCCGGGACCCAACTCCAGATCTTCTGTCTCACCCGACAGGCATGATTCATCCTAACATAACCAGCTTCAGGCTGACTGCCTGCCTTCTCCATTTCCATTAATAGCTTGACAACTAATGCTGTCTTCACCTGTCCATCAGATAGTTTTATCTTCCCATAAACCTTCTACTAGGAAACTATTTCAGCAAATGAAAGAGGTTTATCCATTGGGCTCATCAAAATAATACTGAACCTTTTTCAGCCCTGATACATAGCATCCTTGAATTTTTGACCATTATTTTTAAAGAAGGAGCTAGTTAATCAACCATTAAAGTTCATTTAGCAGCCCAATTTTCACATTGGTTTTGATGGTTCATGTGTCGCATCTCATAAATTGAGCAAAGCTTTCATAAAAGGTACTCTTCTTTTTTGAGACCCCCTTTTAGAGATCCTGCCCCCCCCCCCCCCATGGGACCTGAATCTGGTACTGCAGGCCCTTACTCGGTTACCTTTCAAACTAGCAGCTACATGTAACCTTAAATACCTTTCCTGGAAAACAGTTTTTCTGGTAGCTATTACCTCTGTCAGACAAATTTCTAAGATTCAAGCCTTGTCCTCTAAAGTACCATACTTGATCTTTCACAGGGATAGGATTACATTACAAACTAATGCATCTTTTCTTCCCAATGTGGTGTCAGAATCTAATATCAGTCAATCCATTGAATTACCAGTATTCTTTCCTAAATTTGCTAACAAAAGAGAATACATGTTGCATCTGTCTGATGTCCACAGACAATTACGTTTTTACCTACATAGAACAAAAGACTTCAGAAAAACTGACCAGTTGTTTGTTTCATTTGCAGAGGCAAAACTGGGAAGTCCTGTTACAAAAGTTACATTATCTAGGTGGCTGATTGTATTTCATTTATTTATAACAAATTGGGCATTACTCTACCAAAACTACTATGAGCCCATTCAACTAGATCCATAGCCACTTCTTCAGTATTTCAGTCCAGAATGTCCATGGATAATATATGAGCAGCAGCAACTTGGGCTACTCCTCATTCTTTTATTACTCATTACAAATTGGATCTGGTTTCCAGAGTCAGAGCTTCATTTGGTTCAGTGGTGCTCAGGAATATCTTTCCTTGAGTCCACCCTAGATTTTAGGTAGTTGAGGACTCTGTCCTATCAGTCGAGGATAGAATGAAAAATTGACATCATCAGAGTTCAAAATGGCCGCTGTTCTGTGAGCACTGCTATCACCTAGGTCTCGATATACCCTGGATTAAAACAAACCCAGAAGGCAACGCAGAATTAATAATACAGAAATAACTGTAGATATTTACTGCTAATATCATCCAGCAAACAAAAGAGGAAGAAAAAGTGACAGATTCAGCTCAGAAACAGCAGGATTAACTAAGATTTCTGAATAACAGCTTAAGCAATGTGCTACTAAGGCCCTGCATCTGACTGCAAGATTGGTAAAACACTATACAGCAAGATGTCAAAAGAGAAAAATAATATGGAAACAACAACAACTAAGACCAAATTCTCAGTACTAGCCTCACCTGAGAAAGACACAACTTCAAAAAGACAAAAGACAACTAAACAAACTAACAACTCTAAAAATACAAATACATCCAAGACAGACTAGCCAGCTAATCTGGAAGACATAAAATCTGCCTTATTACCTATCCAGCAAGCATTAAAGGACTTATCATTACAATTTCAAACCTTTGGTGACTCATTCAGCCAAATAATATCCAGAATGGAAAAATCTGAGTCCAAAATAATAGAAAATGAAATAAAAATAGACTCTATTTCTCAAAAAACTGATGCCCATGACAAAGAAATACAAAACTTACAAGCAAAATTAACAGACCTGGAAGCAAGATATCGAAGGAACAATATCATCATCAGAGGAATACCTGAAACTGTACTTCATAACAATCTAATACCAACAATCAAGCAAATAATAAATTCCCTCTTAGAGGAATCTGAAGAAATGCAGCAAATAACAATAGAGAGAGCCCACAGAGCCCTGAGGGAAATGCAAACATCACTGAAACCAAGACCTGTCTATATTAAAATATTAAACTACCAAGATGTAAATAAAATCATACTGGCAGCAAAGAAAAAAGGCACACTCACCTGGAATAATAATAAAATCTCCTTTGCTCAAGACCTCCCAATACAAATAAGACAAGCAAGACAACTACTATCTCCATACTGCAGGTTCCTAATAGAAAAAAATTCCAGATGAAATATCCAAATCAGTTAATCTTTTACATCAAAGAGGTTAAATACATGGTTGCTAACCCCAAAGAGGCAAAAGAGACATTCCTGGCTGTTTTCAAGCAAATTCCACCTTCAGAAGTGAAATAAATCCACAAAAAAAGATAAAGGTCCCTTGGATGAAAAAACGACCCCATTCATGAGCACTCTAGCTGGGATCCAACTCTGAAATCTTCCCCTTGCTGTCTAGGCCCTTGGGTCATTGATGTGAGCCATGAGGAACACAGGAAAGGGAAGTACAGCCTGGGTGGGAACCAAAAATGAACTACTGTTTCCGATGCACAAATATAGGAAGGAAGTTCCCATCTCGGATATTGGCTTGCAAATTCAGTCCCCCTAGGCTTTTGATGGCTTCATTAAGAACAGTCAGACAAAATGAATTTCAGCAAGCTCCAAAGGATTTTACTGCCTGAAAAATGAAAATTGATCTGCACCAGCTAAAAGAAGAAATCTGCACCATAGATGTCAATCAAACTGCAAGCAAAACCTTGAAGAAATAAGGTACTGTTGAACTGAACCATTCACTAAAACAGTACACCCAGTACTGTGTAGGTGAATGAAACTCCAGCCTTAAATAATAGGCAAGAAATAAACTGTCAGAATTATGCTAGCTCATAGATTAATATTGGGAAAAAAGGGGAAAAATGTTAAATGTTTTATGTAAATACTAGAAATGTGTTAAAAGATCCTGGAGAGAAGTAATCTCAGGAAATTAGTAAAATAACCTAACAATCCTGGGATAATGTAAATATAGCCTTAATATGTCAACTATAGCAGAAGGACTGTTTGGCTAAGCTGTTTTTTTTTTGTCTCTCTATACTTCCTACTTCTGTTAAATAGGTGCCAAGTATATATTTTATAACCCACACAGATTGATGTTGAAAAACATCACTATAGGCACCAAAGAAGGCCGAAACCTGAATAAGTAAAGGGGAGGAAAAAGAAGTCAAATGAGAGAAAAATGTAAAAATGACAAGATTGATTGTTTAACAATATTACTATGGTACACATATTGCTATAATTTACTGAGGAATGTATATTAATATGCTGTTTTAAAAATACTATTAGAAAGAATTAGTCACAAGACAAAAACAATACATGCTGTACCTTAAATGCAATACCATCACTGTATAAATAATATGTTGGAAGAGGCTAGGGATATTAAGTAGCAGTGTTTGTTGAGGGAACTAGTTTGTTCAGCTTTGTCCACATTGTTTACAGTAACACAGGGGGATACTATGGAGTAAATCTATATCTAAAAAGAAAACACATTCCAAGATTAGACGTAAAGGTAAACCATATAATGAACCTTCATCCTCCCCCGATTATTCCTGGTCCAGGGATATAGTGGTTAGGCACAGTGTAGGGACGGGGATAAATAGATGCTTTCCTAAACCATCACACAGTAACACATACAAAACTAACAAAACAAAACTAATATACATGGCATATCTAAGGAATACACCTAATAAATAAATGTGGGAAATAGAATCATGGAATGTTAAAGGGCTCCAAAACAAGAAGAAAAGAAAACTATTCTTACACCTTACATTAAAAACCACAGCCAACCTCATACTAATACAAGAAATGCACTTGACTGCAGATCAATGGGCAGAAATTAGCAGAAAGAAATGGATAAGTCAAATCATAGCTTCAGAGGGAAAACAAACAGTGCTGGGGCTGCCATAATAATTAAAAACCAATTTAAGGTAAAAATACTTAAAACCAAAGCTGATAAGGAGGGAAGATGGTGCTATGTAACATTTAATAGTCCTACAATACCAAAACCTATAATGGTACTTAATGTTTATGCACCCTGTAATAACCAACAACACTTTTTTATGTCATTATACCCAACCTTAAACCAATTTAAAGATCACTACCTAGTGATTGGAGGTGACTGGAATACATATCAAAACCCAGAAAAGGATAAATCTAATCTGACCAAATCACATAATAAACAAGCCACATTAGCCCTTAATGAACTCAAACAAGATTTCAAACTATATGACCCTTTTAAACATGGGAACAGTGCAGATAAAACAGGGAAATTCACATTCTATTCGCAATGCCACAAAATGTGGTCAAGGATAGACTTCTTCTTAATCTCTGACATATTCATTAACATGGACCCAACAATAACTATACATACCAGGTTCTTTTCAGATCACTCCAAAATCACACTGAACATTAACTGGGACAAACGATATATTTAGAGAATAGGGGTCATAATTGGTCATTAAACCCTAATTTACTTTCCAAAATGGATGTAATAAAAGAAACAGAAGCAATACTAAAAATAGCTCTTACAAATATCACTAACTCCCAAGTACCAACTGACATAGAATGGGCTGCAACCAAAGCACAAATCAGAGGCTTGTTTATCAAAAAAGCAGCATACTATAAAAAAAAGACAACTGAAAGAGGAGCATATACTGATATGGAAAATACAGCATCTTGAAAAAGAACTAATAAATAACCCTAAGAACTAAACAGAAGCAGAACTTTTAAAACTGCAAAGGGATCTATATATGTTAGAAACCAGGAACCTATCTTTCTATGAAGCCAGAATGTTAGCCACTTACGCAGAAGAAGCTCAAATACCATCTAGAGCTCTGGCCAGAATTATCTGCCAACACAAAAATGCCTCCAATATATCAGAAATAAACTACAGAGACAAAAACTACACAAAAATGAAGACATTATTAAAACATTTGAACAAATATACTCTCAAGTATATGGAGCACAAATACTACAAACCTCAAAGGAAGATAGAACTTTTTTTCTTCAAAAACTGAAATTCCCTAAACTCAATTTAGACCAACAAAAAAAAATAACTGAGCCGATATCCATCAGTGAAATTATTACAACAATCAAACATTTAAAAGTGCATAAGGCTCCGGGTCCGGATGGACTCGCATCAGAATTTTACAAAGCATTTTCCCCCTTGATAGCCAAACTACTATACTATACACTGAATTACATAATAAACTATAAAATAAATGATATCCACTTTAATGCCTCTAAAACTATATTTATATTAAAAGAATACACAGACCCCAAAAACCCCGACAGCTACAGACCCATCTCGCTCTTAAATATAGATACTAAAATATTTACCTCTATACTTGCAAACAGAATGAAAAATCTGATAGAAAAAATCCTCTCCCCAGAACAATCCGGTTTTACACCACATAGACAGACTAGTGACAATACATTAACATTAGATGCACTAATATCCTACGCTAACCGATACAATATCAACATCTACACAATGGTAGTGGATGCCCACAAGGCATTTGATAGGGTTAATCTAGAATTCTTACTCCAAACACTACCCTACTTTAATATACCCAATAACTTCATTCAGATCATCCAAACTCTCTATAGCAACCCATACACATCTCTGTATATAAATAAAACTTGGTCAAATAGGATCCTAATAAAAAGTGGAACAAGACAAGGATGCCCACTATCACCCTTCCTGTTTAACCTATACCTAGAACCACTCTTTCTATACATTAAACAAAATACATATCACAATCCTCCATCAATACACAACTTTAAAATATACCTCACTGCATTTGTAGATGATCTGAACATATACTGCACTACACCAAATTCAGATATAAACAAAATAATAGCTGCAATTGAACATTTCTCGACTATGTCTAACTACAAACTAAACCTTAATAAAACTAATATTTTCCCCCTAAAAACACCCAAACTCATCTCACTAATACCATTGTTAAACACAATAAAAATTAAAGAAGAAACTAAATACCTGGGAATCACCTTTTTCCAGAGTAACAAAGACTTCTACCAACACAATGTAAACCTTAAATGACAAAATATAATGCAAGACTGCAAAAGATGGAACAACCTAAAACTACCATTCTTGGCCAAAGTATCAATAATCAAAATGAACATTTTTACCTAGATTAATGTATACATCATGACATCACAGACAACAATACATAATAAATTCTTCAAACAAATTCATACATTCCTAGCAAAATTTATATGGGAACCCAAAAAAAACAGAATCTCCTATCCAACATTAACACTCCCCAAAAGCAAAGGAGGACTAAATCTACCAGATTTTAAAATGTACTACTCGATCATTAACACTAACAGAATATTGAGAATAGCTGAACATAACCCGTCAATGGAAAATTAGTCTCCTCTCTGGGTGACAATATATTATAGATATATTAAAGCTCTAGGTTTCAATCCCAAAGCACTTCCATTCCTGAAGCAGAAAGAAATACAAACTTATAACATTATAGAGCCCTTAAAACATTCTATCAACCTAGCGCAAAAACTCTTTCAATTCTTGAACCTTAGACATGCCATGACAATACTGCAACCCCTTCATAAAAACCCAAATTTAAAAATAAACAATAAGATGCTGGACTTAGTCCCTTTTCCCAGACTAAAAGATAAAACAATCCAAGATATCTATCCCTACCTTAACTGTTCAATATAAGAAATGAGGACCAACTTAAACCCCCCTAAATCACACATAATAATCCTAAGACAAATCAAAGAACTGTGTTCCAGTTATCTCCAAAATATTACTATGACCAATAGTGACATAGAAACTTGTAGCAGGCTTTGGAAAACTATTATCACAATAAAGAAAACTATTACCAATTCATATAAAATGATAAATGAAATCAAATACCAGAAGGACCTCCTCTTCTCTAACTACTGGATAAAAATTAAACCATCCATAGATGATCAGCAAATAAGCCAGGCAATCAATCTAACACTGAAGATTCTACCCCTCAAAAGTTAGCATACACTCAGCTCATGATCAATAATAATGCTTATTTTACACCTGCAATCCTACACAAATTTAACACATCAAAATCACCTTTCTGCCCACACTGTAAGGACCAGATAGCTGACTTAATCCATGTATTTTGGAGCTGTAAATGTGTCTATAAACTCTGGAACTCTCTCAAGGTACAATTACAAAAACAGGTTATCAAACATCAACATTAACTTGGGAATTCACTCTGTTACACATTCTCCCACCCAACATCCCAAGAAAACAAGCAAATACACTTTTAACAATTTTCCTACTAATGAAACTGTATATAGCTTTTAAATGGCTAGATACGATAAATATCTCTTGGGAGGGTTTTAAACAGGTAGCTATACAACACCTTTTAGCTCATAAAATAGTAATAGATAAAAGAAACAAAAACATGAAATCCAGAGAAATTTGGGAACAAACCTTTAACATCATATTAGCATAATTCATCACACAGCAACTTAGAAATACACTATAATGGAACCAAAGAACACATACAAGTTCAGATATTAAATAATAACTTGGATATTACGAATGTATATACTGTCTATATAACTGTGGAATTAACAATGAAAGCATCTATGTACATAGTGTAAATAGATATGTTGTATGACCTATATTTTGTGGTATTTGACATCAATGTATAACATATGTATATGTGTGTATGTGAATGTATGTATATGTGTGTGCATGCATGTATGTATGTATGTATATATATATATATATATATATATATATATATATGTGTATGTATGTATGTATGTATGTGTGTATATATATATATATATATATATATATATATATATATATATATATATATATATATATATATATATATATATATATGCACACGGTCATGTTGTAAGATGTTTTTTATTTGTGACATTTATTAATGTAAAAATAAAAATAAAAATTATTGAAAAAAAAAAATTGACATCATCAGATAAAGAAGTTATGTACTCACCATAACATTCCATCTGTGTTGTGCATTTTCATTCATCCTCAACTCCCCACCCGCCACCCCCCATCCTGTCTAAATGTCAGGAATAATGGGTAGTTACAGGACATGGCTGGCCTTAATGTTGTGCTCCAGATATAGTCTCTTCCTATTTAACTGCAAATATTTTCTGTTCTACTAAAGTCAGCAAACAAGATCTGAAGTATTTGGGGTTGGTGGATTATGGGTAAGAGAAAATCTTGAGAGTTTTTTGTTGCCACAAGCTTTAGCATTGGCCAAGTCAGATCCAAGGGATTGGATCCAAACCCATCAGTTGAGGAAGAATGAAAATGGACAACACAGATGGAGTGTTATGGTGAGTACATAACTTTTTATGTGCTTACCATAACAATAGATCCATGTTGTCTAATTTCCATCCAGTTCAACCTTCCTCCCTCCTTTCCCTTTCCAAATTTACACATATGACTTTGGGGTGACCAGGTGGTTGTTAATCAACTCCTTGTGTACGAACAGTCCTGTTCTGACTGTTGCCTTCTGTCCCTCTCTTTCTGTTAATTGCAGTTATTATCATATTTAGATTATTGTTAATTATTTGTTGTAAATGAGGATAAACTCAATTTAGGTGTTATGGTGGAGCACAGGCAATTATGGGTAGGGGAGGAGTCAGAGCCCTGGAACTGAAGAAGCTTCAAAATCGGTGCAGAGATTGGATCTAGTCAGACAATATGGATCTATCATTATGGTACGTACATAACTTATGTTATATGTTATATAACATACTTAAATATATGTTATACTTAAGTTATAAAGACATGCATCTGAAATGTTTCTCCCCAGGCCTCTGCTGAAAATTGGCTTCATTCCAAGCCGGACTTTCCCAGTTGACACGTGTTAAATACAAAATAAAAAAAATAAACTTTCATTTTTATCCAGTTCTGACCATATGAAAGTGCAGAACTCTTCCATCTCAGACAACATTAAGATAACCGATCAGACTGGATGTCCTGATGGCATAACAACTTTAGATAAAGAAACACTAGTCAGGCTGACCAGTATGAGCATTCCCAAATCACATGATGCTGTAACGGGCAACAATGTACTATCTGTACTAGCCACAATTGATTCTTATCCTGAACAAACTTGCATTTCTTGCACTTATGATGCCACAATGGACACCAAGGTTAGGAAAAGAGGTAGAAATATTAGTAATATTGCTGCTATGGATGGAATATTTATTTCACAAAACAAAAAAAAAAAAACAAAAGATGTGCACTATAGGGGAAGGCTCTAGCTGATTTAAAACTATCAGATGTAAGATATGTTAGCAAAACTGCTTCTTGAAAACATGCATTACAATCTGATCTCATTCCATGCAAGTGCAAATGGCTTGAGGTCAACACCACTTAACCATTAGAAACAGTTGAAGAAGCTTCTGTTAGCCTTATACTAAGTGAAATACTATCCTCATGATGGAATGACTACGTATTTAGCAAAACCCACATTTTCAATAGTTTCCTAACATAACTTTGCACAGTATGCAACATTGAACTTATCCTCAAATGATAAGAATGTAGGTACAATAATAGCATGTTTAACAAAAACAAACTTCAGCTTCGTCAAGATGGGAATGTTTTTGTATCAGAGAAAATTAAGGAATATCTGAAAACTGTGTAAGACAATCCAGCACATCAACCTCTATCAACCCAGCATCTAGAAGATCTGACACAACTTTGAAATTTTTTTTATTGCAATGCACAACATCTGGCCAATAAGTTTGATGAATCGTTTTGTATAGTTACTAACATAATGACAAAATAATAGCAATTGTGGAATCTTGGAACATGTCAGAAGTACAGATTCCAAATTACAGAAACTACAAATGCCTCAGAGAGATCTCCAGAGGCAGGAGAGTAACATTATGTATTCTTAACAATATTCCATCTTCATATGTGAATTCACTTAATGAAATAGACTGTATACTTGTTCAGGTTTTTGATCCTTTAAGCCGCGGTGGTGCAGCGGTAGCATTGTTGCCTCACAGCAAGAGGTTCTCCTGTTCGATTCTCAGCTGGAGCGCCTTCTGTGTGGAGTCTGCATGTCCTCCCCGCGGTCGAGTGGTGTTCAAAAGACATGCGTAGAATGGGCATGCCTTCGTTGAAGGTTGAGTGTCGAGCTGGCACCTCGGCACCAGTAAAAAATCTACTGCCAATCATTAGTGGACTGGAGTTCCGCTGTGGCGACCCCTAACCAGGAAAAGCCGAAAGAAGAACATCAAATAAATTTTTTAGAATTGTTCTTTGTTATCATAGTCTCAGTATGGATGCACTTAAACACAAGGATTACCTCACCTGTTTAAATAATAAATTATCCGTGAAAGACATTACACTAATCGTCAACTTCAATTACCCTGGTATTTATTAGTCAATTCTTTCTACAAAAACTACTTATGAAAGAAAATTTATTGATCATATAGTAACAGGGACTGGTCCAATTTGTCAGAGAATGTACTAATATTCTTGACCTGGTACTAAAAAATAACATTGGTATTATTGACAACTCGGTAGTCAGGGCACCCCTTGGAATTTCAGCTCAGACTTCTGCACTAAGAGTTCATAAAAAATACAATTATGGGAGATTCACTTATAGGATAATACACATAACAGATTAGTACTCATGTTTATTGAATCACAAAGTACATTTTGGATACATTTTACATACTTTATGTCTTAATAGCCTTGAATCCACAGCTACATATGAGCATAGTTCATATAAAAATGCATTTTCTCCCTGAGGGAATTTGGATCTTCGTAAACAGTATAAGAAAAAGTAAAATAAGTATAAGATTTACAAAAAAAAAAAAAAAACTAACAATAGCAAGCAAGGAGAATTTTTAATAACAATAGTAGATCAGGAGGAAAATTAGAATGGAAAAAGTTTTGAAAACAAACTTGTTGTGGATAGTATTAATAAGAAAATATTTTGTAAGTATGTTAATAAAATCAACAAGTCTCATCAGCTAGTAAACTCTAAAACCTGATGGCAGTATAATACATGATCCTTTGACGACAGCATACCTGTTTAACCAACAATACACAAAACTGTTCAGTCTTAGATCCAGTTTTGACAGATTATCAACTAATATTGTAATTCCTGAAAGTTCAATTTAGCCAGTTATATCTCAGGGGATAATAGAAAGAGCTTTTAGTGAAATAAGTAATTAATTTTCTATGGGGGCTGATTTGATCCCCTCCATACACTTACTAATAATTAAAAATCACTTACTACCAATATTACTCTTTAGTATTAAATAAGCTATTAGAAACAGGTGCTGTTCCCAGCTAGTGGAAAGCATCTACCAGTATATAAAAAGGAAATAAAAGTGATGTTAACAACTATTGACCTGTTAGCCTTACTTCCATTCTGAGCAAATGCTTCAAAAGAGATGTATTACTGAAATACCGGAGAACAATAACACAGGTATCACTATTTTGGACTTGGTTTATGGTTTTATAAGGGGTAGATCTGTGTTGAAAAGTTTATAGATTTTTTTTTTTATAAAATCAAAATTAGAATCAAATCACCAAGGCCGTATGTCTGGGTTTCTCATGTGGAATAATTTTCTTTGACTTTGCCAAGGACTTTGACTTCTTTCCTCATCGTGTAATCTGTCAAAACAGGATCTAAGACTGAACAGTTTTGTGTATTGTTGGTTGTACAGGTATGCTGTTGTCAAAGGATCATGTATTATACCTTATCAAAAGCTAATGTCAATATTTTTCTGGTAAAATGGATTATGTCATGGTTAACTGATATATCCCAATGCGTGACCATGCAGGGCATATGTTCTGACTCTCTTCCTATCCATTTAGTGTTCTGCAAGGCTCAGTTCTTAAACCAACATTATTTAACATTGTAGTTGACTCCTTTCCGTTATGTAAGACATGTTGTATAAATAATATGCAGATGATTGTAAGACTGGGTTTATTCCTTAAAATGAGTCTGATAATGAACATTTAAATTCTTATATGAGACAGGCTGGTGATTGAGCATGTAGCAAGCATACATTTTAGTTATGATAAATGTAATGTATTTTGCAAAGGCTACAGTTCATTTGCCTGTGTACCTTCTAGAACATTCACTTAAAGGAGGTCATCCAATATAAAAACCTGGTAATAATCATGACTGCTAATCTTTGACATACATGCCCAGCTGATCAGTAATAACGTTATGTGTAAAATGGGATGCATGTTTAAAAATTTTGCAACAAGAAATGAAATATGTCTTACATTACTATATAAAACATATATCAGGCCAGTCTTAGAGTACATTAACATTTTTGTATGTACACACTATTAAGTCAGTTGAAACATCTTGAGAGAGTACAAAGAAAATTCACTAAGAATTTGATTTCATGACAATTATAGTTACAAGAATAGATGCAAACACTTCAGTTTATTTACCATTCATTATTGTTACATATGTGGTAAATTAATATTTGCCTACAAAGTCTTTTATGACTAGTTTATAAGCTGTCCTGGACATAAAAAAATTGCAACTGGAGTTTAATACAGAGACATCAGAGTGAAGTTTGATTTAGGTATTATGAGGACACAATTATGTCACTCTTACTTAACACTAAGATTGGTGATGTTATGGAATAAATGACCTCTTCAAATTAGAGACAGCAAGAACTTAGAATATTTTAAGAGACACCTGGATTTGTGGGGTGGGGATAAGTTGGTTCAATCTATAAATCTTGGAGTTAGCTTTAATAGATGGCCATATGGCCTTAACACTGGTACAAAACCTATGAAGTTATGCTTACACATTGTTTGGCTCCTGTTATAACCCATTTTAGGTTGCAGGGTATTCACATTTTTCCCTATTTAGACGATTATCTAATTTTTGAAAATTTCTTCATAACTTGTCAAGATATCTGACCTATTTCTCATTCTGGGATTTCAGGTGAAGTGAGAAATCTCTTTTCATTCCTTCTCACAATATAGCATTTCTATGGTGTCTTCTAGGTACAATACTTATAATGACATTTCTCTCTCAAGACAAAGTGGAAAACTGCAGGCAACATTTTCTGACATTTTCAAGCCAGGCTCAGGTGTCTGCCAGAGAATACCTGAGAATTTAGTTTCATGGCTGAGCTATTCTCATGATTCCCTTGCCCAGTCCTCACATGAGATAGTTTCAGTGTTTTTTTAAGTCAGTTTGTATTCTGCACCAGCACACTCTATAATATCAAATTCCATTGCTGGATTTGTGAAAATGGAGTTGAATTGATGGGTAAATTGGTTGCCTCTCAACCCAGATCTTCCCTTCTTCCTGCCAGCCACCACTCGTTCTGCAACAACAGATGCCTCGGACTTTGCTTGAGATCTGTGTCCAAGGGGGTAAAGTACATGGTCTATGCAACAAACAAGACAAGTCAAAGCACATAAATGTCAAGAACATGATGGTTCTTACAAATGCTGTCTTAATCTCTAAACTGTCTTTGGATTCCAGGCCCACTGCTAGTAATCACAGACAACACCACAGAGAAGTGGTACATAAACAAGTAAGGGGGAACCAGATCTTTCCCCCATTTGCAAACCAGCTATGGTAGTCTGGGATCTAGCAGCTAACTTCAGTTTGTCTCTCCAGGCTACATACATTCTGTCTAAGCAACACCTTGCAGCAGACAAGCTGAGCAGGACCACAACAGACCCTCGCAAATGGAAGCTGCACCTGGAGGAGCTTCCAGGAATTGCCTTATCTGTGTGGAAGTCCTCAAGTAGTTCTGTTTGCTTCCAGTCAAAACAGATAGTTAAAGACATTCCATTCCAGGACCACATGCAGTAAGACCTGGAAGACAGATGCTTTTTCATTCCCATGAATGGGAATGTTCCCGTATGATTTTCCATCATTTTCTTTGATAACCAGTATTTTTCTCATGATTCAGAAGGACTCTACAAAGACAATTGTGGTGACCCCTACTTTTAGCCCAGACAACAGAGGATGTTCATCATATTGATCACTGCTGCAGTAGCCTTAGCTGTATGGGTTATATCCTGGTAAGGATACAACAGCCGGCCTGCTTCCAAAGTTTCAGGGCACCCTGATGCGTCCAAACTGTCAGACAGCTCGAGCTGAACTGACTAAAAGAGAAGTATGGGCATGAAGCCTCTTAGAGCTTTACTGCCACAGAAAAGTATGCTCCTCTGAGGCTTTCAAGGATCAACATTTGGCTTGTGCTTATCATTGGTGGACAGATAAGTTCCCTTTGGGGAAAACCTTCAATTTTCTTAAAATTGTTAATGTTTTATTACTTTTCTCTTTAGGAAAGTAATTTTAAAGCTGCAAGTGTTGTATTCTAATGGACTGTCTTGAGACTGTAACATACTTGTAAACAGAGCGCTCGTTTTTTCTGTCTGTTTAAAAGAAATATAAAGTAACAAAATATTTTTTTCTGTGGAGAAATTGTTTATTTTACCTTTTTTTTGACTGGCAAAGTATTCTTAAAGTGCTTTTTACTGTGTTTATCATAAAAAAAAAATTAACATTTGTGGACTGATGGTGTTTACCGGCAATTGCTGCTTGTCTTCCCCAGGAAAGAAGCATAATTTTTGGCTTGACCATGGAACAGGCTACCGGTCCCACGGTCAGTTCTTCTTCCAGCCACAAAAAGAAAAAAATAAGCAAACAGTCTTTGCCACTGCAGCAGACTAGGTATTTGCCTCAGCTGCAGGTGGATGACTCAGCTGTGGCCATTTGTTGTTTCTCAGGCCACTTATCTTTTATCTTTTACCAAAGATCCCTCTGGTGTAGCACCTACAGCCACTACGAACTGTGGGTTAACCATGTTCTCTGTGGCTGTTGAGGTCCCCCCAGTGGGCTATAGAGAGCCACTCTTGTCAGTCCAGGAAGAGTAAACAGGGAAGGTTTCCCTGTTGTGTTAGAATGCTGTGCCCATTCCTGGGGAAGCTGTTGCTACCAGTAGTAACACTGTTGGCCCAATTTTTCCAGTCAAAAAGAAACAGAAAACCAAGCATATATCTACTCCTCTTAAATTTTCTACGGATAGGAGTAGTTTACTGGATCTGTCTCAGTGTTTAATTCAGGCTATTGATCCTTCTTGCAAACTAGTTTCTGATAAAAGAAAGAGGGATATTTTTCTCAGGAGACTCAAGATTCTGAGTCCGAGCAGGAAAATGCAGGGATGAATATAGGTTTTTTTTACTCCAATTTCTGATTAAGACTCAGAGGAGAGCTGAGTTTCTGATTCTCCCTGTGGGATTTCTCTTTCTCTGAGAATATTGCTAGAATGTGCCAGTATTTTCAGTGGGAGAACACTGAGGTTTCTCAGTCCCTCAGAGTTGTTACAGAAAGATTTTCCAGAACCTACACCCATTCTTCCTGTTCTGACTGCATTAGAGGATGTGTGTTACTGCCTACAGTATTCCTGATAGTCAGCCAGCTGCCCCTAAAAAGGCAAATAGGATATATAAAGTTCCTCAGTGTTTTACATTTTTATACACTATTCCCAAACCTGACCCAGCAGCTATAGCTTTAGTTGATTCCACTACTGCTAAGCAGTTAGTTAATTCCAATCCTACTCTTTCTGATAACGGTGTGAAAATGTGGGTCTTTATCACTTCATCGAAGTATTATTATATCGAATACCTATTAATCGAAGCTCCTTTTTGTTGAACGCTCTCTTTCCTGAATTTCATTAAATAGAATTATTTTTGTTGGCCACCTTAAAGGTACGCAACATTAAACGTCACTAATCAGCTATGGAAGCTGGACCCATTTCACCGGTAAACTTTATATATAAAATATTAAAAATCAATTTAATAAACTAAAGTACTTAATAAAACACTTTCGATAGCCCACCTGCACCCCCGCAAATTAAATATACCAACATTGAAGATTGCACTACATTGATAAAAAGGGTAAACTAGAAACAGGCGGTGAATAGTCATGCCGCCATGGTATGAATATTTATTAACTTTTGCCGATTCTTGAATGGTGATGATTATGTTTCTTTGGTGAATAACTGCTGCGTTGGAGCAATATATGAATCAATTAACAATATCTAAAATATTGTATTGCACATCTTTAATGGACTAGTAATATTTTTTTAACTTAACAGTGTTCACTCATATTACAATTCAAAATATATCCATGGTATGCGTTGCTTCCAGGTGCTGGCCAACAAAACACTTTTGACTAAAAGCAATTCAGCAAATAGAGTATTCGATAAATAAATGTTTCACTTAAAAATATTCGACAAAAAAGTATTTAACAAAATAATACTTTGATCAAATTATATAGACCTGAAAGGTTTTTATAGGAATGGAGAAAAAAGTGAATACTTCTGCAGCTTTGATTTTCCGAATTCTGAATTGTCAGTCTCATATGTTAAAGTTTGTTCTGACAAATTGTGAAAGTATGAGGAATGTTTTATCTGCAGATCTGATGTTATCTTTTCTATCTAGGTTCAGCCTGTGGTTTATTGGATCTAACTCAGATCAGAGATCAGCCATATCCTAAAGGCTTAGGCTCCCCAGTTCCATCTCCTCTACCTATAATACCTTGCCCTACTAGGATTACCCCAGATTTCATTTTGCTGCCTTCCTGGACAGCAGCTTGGTCTCGAGCTCTGTTGGGGGTGTATCTTTTTTTTTTAGTGTTTTTAGCTAAATCTTATTTCCCCTTTCCTCTACCATAGTGTGATTAGTTTTTGGTTGTGTTTTTGGTGCAATTTCCTTGTTAACAGTTAGGTTTGGTAAGTTAGGTTTAGGGAGTGTACTTTTCATTTGTGAGCTTTTCCCACCTCGTGTGCATTAGGGTCCATCATTATTGTTTTCTTTTAGTAATGTATTGTACGTGTTTGTGTATTTGGTTTGTGTAGTTGTTGTAGTTTAATAGTTTAATAGTTAGCGCAGATTACTGATATGGAGAAGGGTTTTAAGAAATGTGCTTTGCGCAGCCACAAGCTCCCATCTCAAGACATGCACAACTGGTGTATTTATTGTCTTGGGGCTGCTAACCACAATTCACAGTGTGCTATCTGCAAGAGTTTTGGCACCCATGCTGTAAATGACAGGAGGGCCAGGTTGGCCCTCAAGGGTCTGTTGCTAGCCAGCGATTCTTCCACCTCTTCTACTCCTCCTTGTAAGGTCGACAAAGGAGATTGAAATTGTAAGGAGGTATCTGAGGACCCCAAAGCTTCGAAAGGGGACTAAAAGTGTTTGGTTTCCTCTTCTCCCTATCCACTGGCTCCAAAGATCTCAATATTTTGTCTTCTCTGGTAGCTTTGGGACCATCACTGGATCTGACAACTCAGACCCAATCTCCCTTGGCACCAACTTCAAGGAAGGTTCCTTCCCCTACACTAAGTATCCAAAGTCCTTTCATATTGAAAGGAGCTCTCTTAGGCAGAGCCTTTTCGCCCTTCTGCCCCTCCACTCTATGAGAATATTCTGTGGAGTTGTCTTCTTCTTCACCCCAGATCCAAACCTGTTTGGTTTGGATCCAGTCCTTGGAGCTGTCAACTAGCAGGTGAGCCTCCAAGCCCAGATGCAGTTAGGACTAATCCTGTCAACTTTGGGTCCTCCACCAAAGGCTTTGGCTCCATCAGGCTTGTTTCCTTCCTTAGACCCTACGGTTCCGAGATTATCGGAACCATTTGCCTTTCCATCCCTAAGGTCAAATCCGATGGCTTGGCCTATTTCATCTGCTACCCAGGCCTTGGTTTACTCAACTCTGGCAGTTTCAGAGCTGAGCGTACCTTGGGGCTGACACACACTGAGAAAGGAACTTCTGGATCAGGTTCAACACTTCAGATTTTGGAGTGTTCCCTTTCACTTGGTGCCTCTGCTCTCAGTAATTCAGTTCAGATCTTGGCAGTTGGGTAGGCTGGAGTGGCTCTGGAGTCTAGTATATCTTTAGGATCTCTGGATCCTAGATATGTGGGCTCTAGCATGCCAGCTTCAGCCTCTGCCTTTGATGTTGTAGAGATGATGTTCTCTCATCCAGGAACGGAGTGGTTGGTTGCATCCGGTATTCCTCCCTTTCTGACATCTGTGTTTGTGGCCTTGCAGCAGCCTGCTCTGGGACAGCCTGCTTCAGGTGGCCTACCATCTGCCCTGCCCTCAGGGCCTCCTGCCTCTTCTGCCTTCCTAGATTCTTCTGGGCAGAAAGTCTCTGGCAAGAGGCACTGTAAGAGGAAGCACCTGGATTCTCTAGAGGAATCCCTCATCTAGGATACTGACCTCTATGTAAGAGAGGTGTCCCCTAAACCCCCCCCCCCCCGTGATGATGCCTCTTTTGGCAGTCTTTTAGAGTTGCTTCACCAGCATGGTGGTTTGACTGCAGATGCAATGTCTCTGGAAGAGATAGTATTTTTGGAGGTCTTCAAAGTGAGCCCATCCACGTCCTGGGTGGTTTCCCCTCTGGACTTGCTTATTGACTTGGTGTCCAGGAGGGAGCGGAAGGAGCCCAATACTGTGGAACCAGTTTTGAAGAAACCAGACAAGGTCCTGGCCCCTCTCCCAAGAACTGGCAACACTATAATGAGGGTTCTGCCATTGATGCTATTGTGGTGACAGTGGCCACTAAGAAGGACATTTTGGAAGAGAGTTTGTCAATTCATCCCCCAAATAGCACTGGACTGATTAGGGAAGCACTCCTACTCCTCAGCCACATTTGCACTGAGGGCATTAAACTACCTCACTCACTTGACAAAACATCGGCAGGACATGTTGGAAGTGTCTAGGGCAGTCAAAACACAGCAGAATCAGCAGCCTCAAAAGACTCTGAAGACTCAGTTGTCCACCTTGCAGTCTGTTATTAATGTTTCTGTGTGTCTACTTTGTAATGCAGCTGATGGCACATCCCAAGCCACTGGCACTGGCATTGCCATGCATCGCCACACTTGGAGGAGATTGTGTAATTTTGTGGACTGATTCAAGGCCTCCTTTATTAATGCCTCCTATGATGGCTCTTCACTTTTTGGGCCTAAGGTTAATGGCACATTGACCAGGAGTGAGCAGAATGGAAAGATGCTGACTAACATTGGAGTATATTTTGGTACCTCTCAATGGTCCTTCTCTTGGAACCCAAAGTTGTTTAAAAACTCAATTACCAACCAAAACCACTCCACCAACACAGGATCCAATAGCAGCAAGTTTATTCAAGTTGAGCTCTTTCTTCCCTGATGAGGGACTTCATCAGAACATTAAACCAGTACAAACCCAGCCCTTTTATATCATCTTCCTTAATAACATTAATTAGTTAATTGCTCAATAAAACAATTAAGTCCCTTGTTGAATAAAAAACATTATTTGTTGAGAAATTAAATATATAAAATTTACAACACTCATAAAAACTACCAAAAAACATAAACATACAACCCCCAAATGCATAAATACTACATAAAATGTTACATAAGATATTCCTTCCCCAAAATGTGTTTTAATTTTAATATACATGCAATATTAATACTTTCATTAATTCCCGGCTGTTGAGTGGCATTTAATCTCAACTGCCACTTAAGCTCACATATATCCAAATGTACGTCCAAAGTTCTACCCTGGGAATCCTTTACCACCTATTGCAATACCATAAATTTAAAACAGGTTCACTACTAAATCTCGAATTATGGAATCTCGAGACTCTGAATCCCGAAGACCAGAATCTTGAGATTCCATAATATCGAAATTAAAAAAAAACAACATTTTTTTAAAGCATATGCAGGGGGGCAAGCCCCCCCTACACACCCCACACCCCCTGCAACTTATATATATACCAACTCTGAGAGCGCACCACAGTGGAGTGAACGGCAAAATAGTGACGTGCAGAGCGGAACAGAAATTTTGCCATTCACTCCACTATAGTGCGATCTTGGAGTTGGTATATTTAAGTGCAGGGGGGTGGCGGGTGCAGGGGGGATTGCCCCCTGCATATACCTTTCTAATTTTTTTTCTTTATATATATATATATTTTTTATTTCGATATTACGGAATCTCGAGATTCTGGTCTTCGGGATTCAGAGTCTCGAGATTCCGTAATTCAAGATTTAGTAGTGAACCCATTTAAGCACATGATCCCCACATTCATGAATATGCCTACATAGTGCATTGGTTAATTTATTATTCCTTATATCATATAGGTGTTCGTTAATCCTTTCTTTGAAACACCTGCAAGTTTTGTAGGGCAGTCTAAACATTTAGCTAAATATACCACATTATTACTGTTACAATTGTAGTGTCCAATGACATAAATATTTTTCCATTCAAATTGAAAAGGTCCTTGGTTTCCAAAATATTTTTGCAACAAGCCCCCATCCCACATTTGAAATTACCATTGACCCTTTAATGGACCAGGGTCTTGTAATTTCCACTTGATTCCAAAATGTTTTTGAAGGACCTTTCCTTTTGATACACTATCACAGGGGCCCACCCCAATGTTTGGGCTATCTGGTCATCCAGTTGCAAAATTTCCCAATTATGCTTAATAATATCAACTACTGCTTTGTGTCTAAATTAAATGTGGTAATAAATTAAATTAAGTTTCATGTCCTTTTTATCTTTCTTATTCATGTTTACACTACCAGGCCTTAAATCTGTTCTATCCATTGTTCCTATTATGGGTTTATATATCCCATTATTTATTTTTTGAATCACTTCCTTGGAGACCTCTTCCAACAACTGAAGGGGGTATCCTCTCTGCTTAAACATCTGAATAATAAAGGCCACCTCTTCCAAAAACCCTTCTACATCAGTAACCATTCTGGCAGCCCTTACTAATTTCCTTTAATAATGGACTTTTTTTGGAAAAAGGGATGCCAGCTGTCAAAGTCCATGTAGGAATTCGGAAGATTTTAGATGAAATCTTATTTGCCAAACCAATATCCAATTGGACGTCTAAGTAGGTGATGGATTCCTTACTACAATTGAATGTAAATTTTAAGAAGGATACTGTCTCATTAATATACTGCAGAAATTCCTTAAACCGTGCCACACTTCCTTTCCACACTAAAAAAATGTTGTCCAAAAATCTGGTATAATGGGTAACCATGGACTGAAAATTACTCTTAAAAACAAATTCTTTCTCCCAGAAGGACATTACATAATTTGCAGAAACAGGGGAGCAAGCCGCCCCCATTGCTGCTCCTGTGGCCTGTTTAAAACACTGCCCTTCAAAGAATAAATAATTGTTCCCAAGAACGAATTCCATCAATACCACAATTTTATTGCTCTGATCCTAGTCATAAACCTTTGTTTTGATCAATTGTGTTTCCAACCAATTTAATCCTGTTTCATGGGGATCACTGAAAATAGATTACAAACATCTATTGTAACAAAAATAATGTTCTCATCCACCTTAATAGTGATCAAATTCTCCAAAAAATTCCACAAATCTTTACAAATATAGGGGAAGGAAACCAACCCGTTTTGTAATTGGAGGTCTAAAAACTTACTGATAAAGGTGGTCTTGGTCCATTTCACATCCACTATTTGCCTAAAACTGGGAATGTTAAGTTGTCAATCTTGCCTTCATTCTTGCTGGATGGGTTCGGAGCCAATCCTCGGCTCCGACTCGGCACTTGCTAAGCTCGAGAGCTAATTTTACCAGCTCGAGGCAACCCTATATCCCATGATGCAAGGCGGAGATTTCCCAGATCTCGTTTGCCGCTTCGCTAACGAGGTGCCTTCTTTTACCAGCTCTTGGTAAGTGAACTTTTTAGAGACTTTTCGTCTACCCCCCTTTAACTTTATATATATATATATTGTATTTTTGTTAATTATCGACTCACTTTAGCCCTATTCCCGTCAGTGTTCCCTTCTTTTTGAGTAAATATTCCCTTGTCCCTAGTCAGGCCTTAGGCCTTCCCCTCCCTAAATTTTTTCCTGTCAGGGATTGTTTGTGTGTGACTGTGTGTTTTCCCTGGTTAATTTAATTTAATTTAATTTGTTGGACTGAGTGTTTTTGTGTGTGATTGTGTTACTGTTGTTCATCGACACAGTTATGTCGAAGGACACTAAGGTCTCAGGCTTCAAGAAGGTGACTCGTGCTGTCAGAAGATGTCTCTGACAGACAGTCACACTTCTTGTGTTTATTGCCTGGGACCTTCGCACCTGCAGGACTCTTGTGCTATCTGTCATGCTTTCAGCCCAAGAGTCCTGCAGGAACGAAAAAATAAGCTCATATTAAGGGGCTTATTAAAGCCCGAGAGCTCCCCGACTAAGTCGGTGCCGGGGAAGCCCTCGAAACCTGTTAAGCCTTCGGCTCAAGCTTCCAAGCCGTCGGCTTCAGGTCCTTCCTCACCAGGCTCGAGATCGGCTCCGGCCGGAGCCGATCTTTCCATACCAGTCTCAGTATCGGCTCCATCCGGCACCGATACTACCAGATCCAGACACTCAGTGTCGGCTCCGGCTGGAGCCGACGTATCTTCGGCTCCGATGGCTCCATTGATCTCAAAAAAGAGATCTCGATCCCCTTCAGTGGAATCTATACATTCGGCTCCGAGATCACCCTTGCTCTCGGAGCGGAGCCATCAGAGCCGATCTTCTCGGTCATCCAGGCTATCTGATCACGACCTTGAGAGAGTGGTGAGTAGACTATTAAAGTCTCAGGCATTGGCCCAAATACTCCATAGCCCATCTCAACAGATGGTAGCTATATCACATCCACCGAACATTCCTCCTCCGACTCTCTTACAGAGTTCGGAGCCGGAGCTCCTCGGAACCGGTACCGTTGTGACTTCGGAGCCGATACCACCCCTTTCGGCTCCATCGTCCTCGGCTCTGATTTCCTCCTTGAGACCTTCATTGGAGGGATCCGGGCATCTAGTCTCTCTCGTCGGCTCCGAGGGGGCGAGTGGCATCGGACCCTTGTCCGACCCCGTTCTCCCTCTCGGAGCTTCGGCGTTGGTGAGCTCGGCCCTGACATCTGCCCCGGAGCCTTCCCTCTCGGTGAGGCCTGGGGTTCCTATCTCTTCGGAGAGGGAACTTTCTGGTCTCTCTGACGGGGGAGCCTTCGAGGTGATGAGGAGTGTACTAGCCCCTGGGCTTAGTCAACGGACAGTTCCATCAGCTCCTCCCACTACAGTGCCTGCTGACGTCTCTTCCCACTCTCTTGCTCCCGGACCCAGAGATCCAACGCCTCAGGTTTCCCCATTGGGAATATCTTCCTCTTCCGAGGCTTCTCCTGATCCGTCAGGAGAACCCCCCGTAAGAGGACATGTAAGAGGAAACATTTAGACTCCCCTGAGTCTACTACATCAGATACTGACTTGGATGAGTCGGAGGGATCCCCAAGGTCCTCCTCTGAGGATGTCTCATTTTCAGACATCCTTGAAATCCTTAAACAGAGGGGGAACTGGCCCTCCCTTAATCCCTCCGAGGACGAGTCAGTATACCTGGAGGCGTTCGGATCTCGACCCTCCACCTCCTGGGTGTCTCCGCCTTCGACCCTCTCATGGAGGTAGTGGCTCGGAAGGCGTGGATGGCTCCAGATTCGGTGGAACCTATCCCTAGGAGACCTTCAAAATTTATTACTGCCCCACAAGATAGACAATATTTGACAAAGGGTGTCCCAGTTGATGCCATGGTGGTGGCTGCTGCCACCAAGAAGGAATTAGCTGATCCTTCAGTACCTGTCCATCCTCCTAATAAAGATTCTAGGACTATGGACAGGTACGGTAAGCGGATTTTTTCTTCAGCGTCTTTTGCCATGAGATCGCTGACCTACTAATGCCACTTCACCCGCCTTCAAAGAGATGTTCTTAAAGAGTTGGGAGAAGTTTTACAGGATCCGTCAGCTGCTGGGTCTCAGGATAAGATTAGCTCACAGCTAGGAATCCTTAACTCCATTGCTAACTCCTCCATGCGGCTCATTTCTTATGCAGCCGATGGAGCGAGTAGGGCCGCAGGCACAGGAGTGGCTTTAAGGCGTCAGTCCTGGATGCGGCTTTGTAATTTTGCAGACCCCTTCAAGGCGTCTTTCACAAACTCCCCCTTTGATGGCTCGACCTTGTTCGGTCCTCAAGTGAAAGACACTTTGACTAGATGCGAACAAGATGGCAAGACTCTTTCTACCGTAGGAGTCCGTTTCTCCACCCCTTCTAGACCTTACCCCAAAGGACAGAAGGGAGGGAAAATGTGGTTCCGCAAATCTCAAGGAGTCATGCCTGACGCACGAAGTCAGTTTACCCCCAGAGGCAGAGGGGGTAACAATAATAGACGCCGCCCTAGGGGCAGAGGTGGTCCAGAATCAGGGTAGCAGAGAGCCCCTTTCTGATAAACCCTTCCAGCATCCCTGAGATGTTGCCCGATTGTCCGCCGGAGGCAGTCGGGGAAAACTATCGCTGTACCCAATAGCCTGGCTTTCCCTTTCTCAAGACAAATGGGTACAGTCAATTATATCCGAGGGTTACAAAATTCCCTTTATTCAAACCCCAATTCAACAAAAGGAACCCTTCCAGACGTTCCACCTGGTCTAAGGGAATTAGCAGTACTAGAAATATCAAAACTGCTAGTAAAAAGAGCCATCCAGCCAGTCCCAGCAGACCAAATAGGATCCGGAATCTACTCAAGGTTCTTTTTAGTTCCAAAAAAGACAGGAGACTGGAGACCAATATTAGATCTCAGCAAACTCAACAAGTTTGTAAAGAAATCAAGATTCCGGATGGTCATGCTTCAGTCCATTCTGCCCTTTCTGGGCAAGGACAATTGGATGTGCTCGATAGATCTTCAGGATGCGTACTATCACATAAAAATTCACAGACGCTCCAGAAGATTTCTCCGCTTCCGGCTGGGGACCAGTCACTTCCAATTCAGAGCCCTGCCCTTTGGACCCACTACAGCCCCCAGAGTGTTCACCAAATGCATGGCAGTGGTTACGGCTCACCTGAGACGTCAAGGATTCCAGGTGTTTCCATATCTAGACGACTGGCTCCTCACTGCCACCACCAGGCATCAGCTTCTCCAAGCCAGAAATTACACCATTCACACTTGCAGAGGGCTAGAAATTTCTATAAATTTCGAAAAATCTGCCTTGTCGCCTTGTCAATATATTACTTTTATAGGCGCAAGATTGGACACCATACAACTTTCAGCAAGGTTGACAGACCAAAGGATCTTGGACATTCAAAGACACGTCCAAGTGATTCTATTCAGCAACAAAATTCAGGCCAGATTTGCTCTGAAAGTACTGGGTCTTATGGCGGCTGCCATAACACTTCTTCCCCTCGCCCGCTTTTACATGCGGCTTCTACAATGGATGCTATTCACCCAATGGTCCTTTCAACAACTTCCCATGCGTCATGAGATCATAGTAACTCCAACTTGCAAAAGACATCTGACTTGGTGGATATCGTCCCCTCAAATCCATCTAGGCAGACTATTTGTTCCTCTTGCCCCGGTTGCCACGGTTACATCAGACGCCTCCCTGATCGGGTGGGGGGGGCATTATCAGGGCAGAATGGTCCATGGCACTTGGCAACCTTTCGAGTACCATCTGCACATAAATGTTCTGGAGATGAGAGCAGTGCTTTTAACGTTGCAAGCCCTCAACGACTCTCTTCCCCTGGGAACTATTGCAGTCCAAACGGACAATATGTCCGTAGTGTGGTATATAAACAAACAGGGCGGAACCAAGTCCTATCCACTGTGTCGAGAGGCTCTCAGACTTTGGCAATGGGCAATCTCCTCTCACCAGTTTCTGATAGCAACGCACATCCCCGGGAAATCCAACATCATAGCGGACAGATTGAGCAGAGCTATTCTCATGCCTCACGAGTGGTCTCTCAAACAGTCAGTGACGGAAGAGATTTTTCAGAAGTGGGGCCTTCCTTGCTGCGACCTTTTTACTACACCTCAAAACAGCAAATGCCCAGACTTCTTCTCTCTCTTCCCCCTTCCAGGCCATCCCCCCAGAGATGCTCTAACCCAAGATTGGCCCGGGACTTCTTTATGCCTTTCCACCTTTTCGCTAATACCTCAGCTAATTCAGAAAGCAACCGCTTTGAGAGCCAAGTTGATTCTCATTGCCCCTTATTGGCCTCGACAGATTTGGTTTCCGTTCCTACATCATTACCTCTTGGTACAGCCATGGCATCTGGACCCGGTTCCAGATCTTCTGACCCACCAGTCGGGTCAACTGCACCAATCCATACCTTCTCTCAACCTCACTGCTTGGTTGCTCCACTTCCATCCTTAGCCAGGCTTCCTATGATTTCTAATCCTGTCGGGATATCATAGTAGCTTCCTAAAATCTTCTACCAGAAAGATTTACACTAGTAAATGGCGACGTTTCTCTTTCTGGGCAAAAGCTAGGAACATAGACCCTATACTGCTCCAATTCATTCGGTATTGGACTTCCTAGCTGACATTTTTCATTCAGGATCCTCTTCTTCCACAGTGAAAGTTCAACTGGCAGCCATTTCAAATTTTCATATAGGCGTTTTGGACCACAACATTATGTCACATAAACTTTGCAAGGCATTCCTTGAGGTATCTTTTATTGAAACCTCCGATTAGAGACCCCCCACCACAGTGGGATCTAAATTTAATTTTAACATCCTTGATTCTTCCCCCGTTCGAACCTGCAGCTGCCTGTTCTTTGAAATTGCTTTCTTGGAAGACACTTTTTCTAGTTGCCATTACATCTGCCAGAAGAGTATCTGAGCTTCATGCTCTCTGTGTTCGCCCTCCCTATCTAATATTCCACAAGGACAGGGTATCCCTAAGAACTAATTCGTCTTTCTTACCAAAGGTGGCATCACAAACTAACCTAAATCAATCCATTGATCTTCCAGTATTTTTTCCGAACTATTCTGATAGAGCTGAACAAAAGTTACATTATCTCGATGTTCACCGCCAGCTCAGATATTATCTGGATAAGACAAAACTTTTTAGGAAATCTGATCAACTATTTCTATCCTATGCAGAGCACAGGAAAGGCCTTCCAGTTTCTAAGGTAACTTTATCTAGGTGGTTGTCTTCTGTGATCACTTACATTTATCAGCTCAGAGGCAAAGAGTTGGTTTCTAACCCAAAAGCCCATTCTACCAGAGCTCTAGCTACATCTACAGCTTTTCAAGCTAGACTTCCAATAGACACTATTTGTGCAGCAGCCACATGGGCCTCTCCTCATACCTTTGTTTCACATTACAAATTAGATTTGGTCTCCAGAGACAGAGCAAATTTTGGTTCCACTGTTCTCAAGAGTCTGTTCCATTGAGCCACCCAGGATAGAGGTGCTAGGGACGTGGTCCCATCCAGCAAGAATGAAGGCGAGATTGACAACTTAACATTTAGAAATTATGTACCTACCATAACGTTCCATGTTAGTTGTCTTCTCTCGCCTTCTTTCTTGCGTCCTGCCCTCCATCCCCCTAGCCTGGTCAGACCGGGAAGATTATACATCTTCTATTAAGAGGTTATTACCTTTTTTCTAGCTGTTCAACTCCTAGTGTCACTAGATTATGTTGATCCTTTCTAGAGGGTTATGATGTTATTTAGTATCCTTATTTTCTTCCTCCTCTTAAGTTGGAAGAAAATACCGCTATTTCTTTAGCTACCAAACGAGATCTGAGTAATCTCCGCCTTGCATCATGGGATATAGGGTTTCCTCGAGCAGGTAAAATTAGCTCTTGAGCTTAGCAAGTGCCGAGTCGGAGCCGAGGATCGGCTCCGAACCCATCCAGCAAGAAAGAAGGCGAGAGAAGACAACTAACATGGAACGTTATGGTAGGTACATAAATTCTAATTTTTTAGCCCTTTGTGGATCTTTGGAATACTGAAAATATTGGGTACCATTGGGTAGTCATTTCTCATATATTTGTATTCATCCTCACTTATTTGCCCTTGAAAAACCATGTCCTCTAGCACGAAATCTATGAACCTATTCATTATATTTACTTAATACTTCGGGGGGGGAGTTCAGCCCCACTTTTTGCCTCGATAGTTCCTTCTCTGATCCAGTATTGGGTTTCGGAGCCTTCAGATCCGAGGAGTCTCGGAGTCACGGAGTTGGCGCCCATGGTTATCGCTACCTCGACATCGGCCATGCCCTCGAGTTTGTCAGATCCCTTTCCGGATCCGAGCTCTTGGGGCCGAGAGCCAGTGTGTCTTTGGCTCCGTTTCGGTCAGAGCACACTTCCCTCTCGGGTCCGAGCGCTTCGGCTCCGACGCCGATCCCTGTGCCGAATCCAAGGGTGTTAACCACGGAGCCCAGGGAGATTGGTTCACCCTCGGCTTTCGACGTGGTGGAGAGGGTTCTCTCGAGAGGTTCGAAACCCCCCTACTCTTTCTTCGGCATCCGCCCCCACTCCCTTGCAGCTGGGCTTGTCTTCCATCGTCCAGTCCCAGGGACAGCCTCCGTTGATGCCCCAACCCTTTCCACTGGCAGAACATGACCCTGTTGGTGAGCCCTCTTCGGACAGCCCCACCGAGGAGGTCCCTCACAAACGTAAGTGTAAAAAAGGCACTTGGTCTCCCCTGAGTCCCTCACGGAGGACACCGATTTGGAGGAAGGGGAAGGTTCCCCTAGGTCACCCCCCCCGAAGACGTCTCCTTTGGAGACATTATGGAAATGGGGGTCAGCCCAAAAATCTTCCTCAGACGAGTTGGTGTTCCTGGAGGCGTTTGACGCAGGCCCATCTACCTCTTGGATGTCCCCTCTGGCCGTTCCTCTGGTTGACCTCATCACTACCAGGGTGTGGAAGGAACCAGACACTGTAGAGCTAATCCCCAGGAGGCCAGATAGGATTCTTAGTCCCCCTGTGGATAGATCGGCTTGGAGTAAGGGTTCCCTGGTAGATGCCATGGTGGTGGCGGCAGCCACCAAGAAGGAACTTGCCCAGGATAGTTCCTCGGTCCAACCTCCTGATAAGGAGTCTCGGACAATGGATCGTATCGGGAAGCGGATGTTTGCTTCAGCTACCTTTTCCATAAGGGCGCTGAATTATTTGGCCCATGTAATTAGACTTCAGTGGGATCTGGTGAAAGAATACGCTGAGTCTCCCCCTGAGTCCATGTCGGCCGAGGACAAACAGACTTTCTCGGCTCGCATGGCCACTCTGAAATCTGTTTCAAACACGTCTATGCGGCTACTTTCCCATGCCATGAAAGGGGCCGCTAGAGCCAGTGGGTCCGGCATCGCCTTAAGGTGTCACGCCTGGCTCCGGCTTTGTGACTTTTCGGAACCTTTCAAGGCGTCCTTCACGAATGCACCCTTCAACGGTTCTACCCTGTTTGGGAAGACCATCTGCGACTCATTGGTTCAGAGCGAGAAAGATGGGAAGACGCTGTCAGCCATCGGAATCCGCTTCTCGGCTCCTCAAACGTCCTTTTCCAGGAACCAGAGAGGACAAAAGAAAATGTGGTTCCGGAAGTCTCAGCAGTCACGTTACGCTCCGGACCCTTCGTCCTTCAGAGGCAGAGGGGGACAAGATAGACGCAGGCCTAGAGGCAGAGGTGGGCCGAAAAATTTTGGGTCTCGGGAACCTTTTCCTGACTGACCCACACAGCAGCCTTGAGGGGGTTGCCCGACTGCTCCTCTCTGGAGGCAGTCAGGGGGCGGTTTTCGAAGCACCTGGCTCAATGGAAGTCCATCACAACAGATCGCTGGGTGCTTCGAATAATATCCAGAGGTTACTCAATCTCATTCATAAACCTACCTCCTCAGTCGAGGCTCCTCCCTGATGTACCACCCAGTCAGAGGGAGGCAGCAGCTTTAGAGGTAAAAAAGCTCCTAGAAAAAAGAGCCATCCAGCACGTCCCCCCAGGCCAGTCTGGATTAGGCAATTACTCCAGGTTTTTTTTGGTGCCAAAAAAGACGGGGGACTTAAGGCCGATTCTCGACCTTTCAACAATGAAACCTCTTCATTCCCAAGGAGAAATTCTGGATGGTCACGCTTCAATCCATCCTGCCCCTTTTGCAGGAGAAGGACTGGATGTACTCCATTGACCTTAAGAATGCGTACTATCACATTCTCATGGACAGGCGATCCAGGAGGTTCCTTCGCTTTCGGCTAGGGGCCAAGTCATTACCAGTTCAGGGTCCTACCCTTCGGCCTCACCACAGCCCCCAGGGTGTTCACCAAGGTCATGGCAGTTGTAGCGGCCCACCTGAGACTTCAGGGAATACAGGTTTTTCCTTACCTAGATGACTGGCTCCTTACCGCCCCCACCAGGCATCTACTCTGCTTAGCCAGGGATTGCTTCCTGCTGCTAGCATCCCAATTGGGGATCACCATAAACTTCAAGAAGTCATCCCTTCAACCAGTTCAAGTCTTGGAGTTCATAGGGGCCAGAATAGACACGCTTCAGACCAAGGCCTTCTTGACATCAGACAGACTTCGCAGTTTGACCTTACACGTTTTAGCCTTTCTCCAGTCACCTGCCCTGTCAGCGGAGTTAGTCCTGAGAGCTTTAGGGTCCATGGTAGCAGCAATCTATCTCACGCCCTTAGCTCGCTTGCACATGAGGGTTTTCCAGTGGACTTTGCAGGTTCAGTGGTCCATCCTTCACCACCCTTTGGACTTACCAATTCCTATCAGCAGAGTTTGCAGAAATTCCCTCATGTGGTGGCTCCAATCTCAGGAGCTTCGGGAAGGATGACCGTTTGTTATGCCGCAACCCCAAGCCACGGTGACCATGGACGCTTCTCACCTGTGGTGGGGGGGCATTACGTGGGCAGAACTGTCCAAGGTACGTGGACTCAGACAGAGACCATTCTGCATATAAATGTTCTGGAGATGAGGGCGGTACTTCTAGTGTTGCAAGCCCTTCATGCCTTTCTCCCTCCAGGGACTATTGCAATTCAGTCAGACAACATGTCAGTAGTCTGGTACATCAATAAACAGGGGGGAGCCAGGTCTTACCCTCTTTGCCGAGAAGCCATGAGAGTTTGGGGTTGGGCAATATCCACCAACCATTTTCTGTTAGCAACTCACATTCCAGGTTGGTCCAACATCCTAGCAGACAAACTGAATCGAACTATCCTCTCGCCCTACGAGTGGTCTCTGAATCCTTTAGTAGCAAAACAGATCTTCTGCAAGTGGGGTCAGCCTTGCTGCGATCTCTCCGCATCGCCTTCCAACGCGAAGTGCAGCAAGTTTTTCACTCTAATTCCCCCTCCGGCGGAAAGCCCCAGAGACGCTCTAGTTCATGCTTGGCCACCCGGTCTTCTTTATGCTTATCCTCCTCTTCCATTGATGACAAAATTCTTACAGAAGGCTCGTCGGTTGGGGAACAAAATTATCCTCATAGCCCCATTCTGGCCTCGTCAAGCCTGGTTCCCGTGCCTACGATCTCATCTTATAGCTCCTCTCTGGATCTTGGATCCCATCCCGGATCTGATAACTCATCCTTCGGGATTGAAACCCCCGAATCTGATTGATCTCAAGCTCTCATAATCTTTACAAATATAGGGGAAGGAAACCAACCCGTTTTGTAATTGGAGGTTTAAAAACTTACTGATAAAGGAGGTCTTGGTCCATTTCACATCCACTATTTGCCTAAAACTGGGATTTTTTTAGCCCTTTGTGGATCTTTGGAATACCGAAAATATTGGGTACCATTGGGTAGTCATTTCTCATATATTTGTATTCATCCTCACTTATTTGCCCTTGAAAAACCATGTCCTCTAGCACGAAATCTATGAACCTATTCATTATATTTACTTAATTCAAAGAACTTTCTACATAGGCCCCTTCCATCAATAATGCATTGATACTGTTGGAATAGTCACCCCTATTCATCACTACTATTCCACTACCTTTATCAGGTTTCATAATCCGGATATTTCTATTATTGGCTATTTCGAACAACATTTCCAGCTCAGTCTTGCTAAGATTGTTCTTATGTTTGGGTTTAAACTGATTGTACCATTTTCTAATGTTTACTTCACATAGCCTTTCAAACACCCCCACCAAATTGTTATTGGGTGGATTAAACATACTAGGCTTTTTTAGTGTTGATCCAAGACCACTGTGGGGTTCGTTCCCAAACAAAATTTTGCAATTCAATTTAAGTGCATACAACTTCACATCAACAGGTGATTCAACCACATTACCCCTTCTACTGGGGACAAATGTCAAGCCCTTTGCAAGCAAATCTGTGTGTTCTACAGGTAAATGTTTGTTAGAATAAATACCCTCCACACCTTTAACAAGCAAATCAGATATCTTGTAAAGTCCTCTAAAGCTAGTTATGAAGCTAAATTAGCATCCCTAGCTAAGGATAATCATAAGGCGTTCTTTAGCTACATCTGAAATCGAAAAGGAAATGCCCAGCTATTCTCCAGACATATAGTGGATGGTATCTCTCATACTGAACCTGAGGAAATTGCAACCTGTTAGCTTACAGATTTGGCACAAACTTCACCTCCCTGTCCTCACCAGCCATACCCCAAAGCATACCTGACACCAGTCCTGTACCTGGTATCTCCAAAAAGCAGGTCATATCCACACACTCCAAGGCCAAAAACAGGGCCTCTATGGGACCAGATAACATCCCAGGCTGCTTACAGTCTAAAACAAAACCTAGCACAACCACTTAGCACCATCTGTAACTTCTGCCTAAGCACTGGCTTTGTTCCAGCAGAGTAGAGAACAGCAACAGTAATCCCCTTGCATAAAGGGGGTCCATCAACCAACCCTGCGAACTATAGACCCATAAGCCTAACCAGCCTTATCTGCAAGGTCATGGAAAGAATCATCATATACCTCATTGACAAGGACATAGGCAATGTTCAAACTATTTTCCTGACCCAGTTTGGCTTCATTAAGGGTAAATTATGCTTATTGAACCTGGTAGACTTCTTCAAGAATGTCACCAAAGTCCTGGATAAAGGCAAAACCGTACAAAACACCTATGTTGACATAGCCAAAGCTTGTAGCACAATCCCCCACTCAGGTATCATTGAGAAACTCTCCCAGCTGGGGATTAACCCATATATCACTAGATGGGTAGCCATCTGGCTCACTAACAGAATGCATAATGCCAAAGTTGGGGATTCCACCTCTACCAGTAGACCAGTTACCAGTGGTGTACCAGAAGGATCTGTGCTGGGCTCTCTGCTGTTTGGAATCTATTTCTTGGAAGCCCAGCAAAAGTAGATGGTCTGTGGCTTACCACGTTTGCTGATGATTGCAAACTGGGTGCAATCATTGAGTCCCAAAACAAAGTTAACATATTACAAAAGGGCCTAACACAGACAAATGATTGGTGCCAAAGCCATGGACTAAAACTAAACACAAAAATGGGCATTATTATCCCCTTTGGCAAAGAGAAAGTCCCTGAAAATTACAATGATGACAGCAGCCCCCTAAGCTCAAACCCAGTGATGAGAGATTTGGGACACAGGTTGATAGCAATCTAAACTTTGATCACCATGTGTTCACAGTGGTAAGGAAAGCCTTTTATCTTGCACATCTGATAAGTAAGGGCATTACATCCAAGACTAAGGATGTTATAACTCCTCTGTACTCAACCCTCATCAGGCCACTAATAGAGTACAATGCTCCATTTTGCATGTATCTCACCAGACACCTGCAACAGTTGGAGAGACCACAGAGGTTTCTCACCAAGAAAATTCAGGGCCTCCAAAACATGACTTACATGGAAAGACTGAAAGCCCTGTCACTGAACTGTGTATCCTACAGGCTGTTTAGAGGTGACTTGTGCCTGGCCTACAGAACAGTCTCTGACCCTACCCTAATGGAAATGCTGCATGTCCACAAATCAAATGAGACAAGAGTCACTCACTCCAGGGATCTCAACCTAGACTGTGACACTAGCAGAACATGCTGGAGAGACAGATTGCAACTCCTCTGGAATAAACTTCCAGTTCACATGAAGCAGAGCTCCTCAATGACCCTAATCAAGAGCGCAACCTAATCAATTGGATGGGAGACCATAAATTCACCCCAGGGTTGGCAGCAATGTCCCTCATGGACAGGGGCAGTTGGAGCCAATCACAGACTCCTCCTGAGAATAACTGACATCATTTCTCCACTCTGCTGGAACAAAGCCAGTGCTCAGGCTGAGGTTAAAGACAGTGCAGAGTGGTTCCTCTAGGTCTAGTTTTAGATTGTTTAGTAAGCAGCATGGGATGTTATCTGGTTTCCACATCAACCAGCAGACCTGTCAACAGGGTGGTGCTACAAGGGTCAGTGTTGGACT
>NC_056746.1:1303630019-1303632519 GCF_019279795.1 Protopterus annectens | reverse complement strand
TATGATGATGGTTCTACTGAAGTTTTCCTGCAAGATATCATTGATAAGGTATCAAGATATGAAAATAAGTTGTTAGAATACAAGAAAAAGAAATTGTTACGAGATATGGATGATTTCAGTAAACAAAATGTGTTCACATGGACTAGGTTCACCAATCGTGAGGGTGAGTCAAATTCTAATACTAATCAACAGCAACGGAAGAGAGAGGCATATCAATACGTAGAAAGAACAGTAAATAATACGGAAGGTGTGGTTACTGTGAACTATGGAGAAAACACTTTGCCTGAGGCATCTGAAGAGACACGAGGCATTACAACAGAAAAGGAATAAGTCTCTGATGTATCGCAAGGACAGATATCCACTACTTCAAAACAGGTTCAATTTACAACAAATAGAGAAGCTGAAAATCCATCTTCACAAGTAGAAGGCGAAATGAATATACGAGCCTCAATGGATGTCAGAAGAAAAAATACAGCGGAAGGAGCTTAGACATTAGACTTTTCGACTTTTCCTCTACCAATACGGCCAGCCAGGAGAAAATCTACAGAAACGGAAGAATATCGTGGACAGAAACGCAAAGAAGCACCAATACAACCACAGGTGTGTACATTAAAGAAAATGTGGACACAACAATCTTAGTTTGGAACATTTCAAAATATGTACTGTCCCCTACTGAACTATCGCTTTTAAATAAAGGTTTAGGGTTTGTACCTACTAATTGTATGGACATAAGTGAAGCAATTCTCTCTGTACGAATGTTTACACGGAACTTGTCTTTAAAATTAAGCTTAGATTCTGATAGTATTAATGCAGGTGCTACCTATAAAAAGAAAAGTAATTTCACACCACAGTTGCCATCCAATGTAGAAATATTTTTAAAGGCTTTTGAAAATAGTTTATACAATGATTGTGATTTTGGTAAACAAAATAGGAAACAAAATCTAAGTAAGGATGAAGTATGGGCTTTGAAAAGTCTACAACAAAATGATAGTATTGTTATAAAACCCTCAGACAAGGGAGGCCCAATTGTAGTTATGGATGCTACATATTACTTTGTTACAATGAATGAGATGCTTAATAGCGATGCATATGAACCCATTGTTTCTGTAGATGTACATGAGATTGTCCAAAATGTTTACTCTTCTTTATTGGAATGAAAAATATGGGCATCATGACACATGAACTGTTTAAGTACTTTCTTGTAGAATATCCATTAACACCCAGACTGCATGGCTTACCAAAGATACATAAACATCCAACTAAGCCTAAATTTAGACCCATAGTTGCAGGGACAGGATGGACAACTGAGCCGTTGTCCATATATTTGAATAAGGAGCTAAAGAATGTTTTGAACAAATACTCATATGTATTAAGAGATACAGAGCAATTTTTGGGGGACTTGTACCAATTCACACACAGTCTTGATAACATAAAAGATCTAAAGTTTATGACTATGGATGCAGTAGCCTTGTTTACCAGTATTCCTAATGACAAAGGTGTAAGCATTCTACATAGCCTGTTGGTGAATGATAATGGGATAGAGGTCTCAAAAGCTGACTTTTTTTGTTTTTTATTAGAACTTATCCTGGAGAACAACATATTTTTGTTTCAAAACCAACATTATAAACAGAAAAAGGGAGTGGCAATGGGCACTAGTTGTGCCAACACCTACGCTAACCTTATCATGGTTTCGTGGGAACAGGAACATCTAGTAGGCCATCCCAATGTGTTATTTTACAGGCGGTTTGTGGACAACCTCTTTTTCATATGGAAAGGAGATGAGGAGGGTTGCAAGGATTTACTTGATCATGTTAATTCCACTGGTGACTTTTTAAGTTTCACTATGGAATATTCTAACACATGTATCAATTATCTTGATGTTACTGTATATCTTGATGAAAATATCATGAAGACGAAAATAAATAGGAAGCCCTGTTACTGTCCAGCTTTCCTTCATAGAGACAGTATGCATAATCCAACACTGTTCAATAACATAGTGAAAGGACAGGCTATGCGATTATCAAGACTGTGTTGTGACGAAGAAGTACTATTGGGTGAAATGATGCATTTAAAACAAGACTTCATGGGTAGAGGCTACAATGAGGGTGATATAAATAGAGTTTATACACAGATAAAAGAACTTAGAAGAAGTACTGCTAAACCTTATTACTCAGAAAGGGATGTGGATATGAGTAATGGTAATAAAAAGGAAGATATATCTAGATTATCTGTAATTTTACCATATAGTAATAATGTCAATAGAATACAAAAGTCCATCAAGGATAATTGGCATATTTTACTGGTTGATGACAACACTAAGGCATTGATAGGAGAGCATCCATCTTATGTATATAAGAATAGTAAGAATTTGAAGCAACAATTATGCTATTCCAAAAATACATTAATTAAACAAAATAATTTACATCCATCAGTAATGGGTACAAAAAGATGTGGGAGATGTGCCCAATGCAAATTTATTGATGAATCCAGGTTTTTTAAA